>NW_024381246.1:0-23479 GCF_016835505.1 Polypterus senegalus | reverse complement strand
AATTTTTGTTTATATAAAAGAACCTTTTATTCTGTGGGAGCAATAATATTAAATGTTTTTAGTTATTCTTTTATTGTCTGTACTTTCATTTGGCCTTAAAATAGATAACAAGATTAAGAATAGGGATAGATAATTATTCACTGCAGTTAAGAAATAAGAGAACCTGTTTCTGGTAATATATGCCTGTAAAAAATGTACAGCTTTTAAAAAATCACACTGAGTTTCAGTTTTTCCTGTTTAAGTTTATAAATGAAACACCGTTTATAAATAAATGTGTTGTGTTCTGTATTGCAGATGAACTCCTATTACCCAGTGAAAAGTGCTGTCTGGAACTCTGCAACCATTTCCCAGTGGTTTTTCCATTCCAGCACTGGTATCCTTCTTTTTGTAACTGCGAAGCTTTCAAAATGACAAAGATATCAATAGCTGTCTTCAGGGAAAAGACTTATACTTTAGGGTGACTCTACAGTGCCAGTGGCTCAAATATCTCACAAGAAACTAAAAAGTAAGCACATTATTAACATTACAAATTTATTTTTTTCTTAAAGTATGCAGATAACTTAACCTGTCCAAAGCTGGGGCAGCCCATCTTCTTTGTGTTAACATGTTTGCATTTCCACCCCAGAATCCATCACACCCATTGTACACTTCCCACATTTTAATTGTGTTTATAATGAAGTTGAGAGTTTATGGTTTCACTCAGAGGGCAGATGCAAATGATGTGAACAAGTGAGTTGTTTTTTATTTGGGGTTGTCATAATCAGAAGCATTTGTCTTAGTATATTGTACTGCAGGGTTGCATTCAGAACATTATTTCAATCTTATAAATCATATCAAATGTTTCACAGTATCAGATGGAAACAGATTTTACAGTATAATTACATAAACATAAAGACTCAACTTTTGCTGTTGTACAAACAGACCAAGCCCTGCCTTCACACAAACACTCACATGAAAAAAACAATTAGAAAGGTTGTTTAAAATACTGTAATTTAGTAGGCCACAAAGCTACTAAAAAATGTAAGTGGGAAAATAACCAAAGTAAAGGAAACAAGTGCAATAACAAAAGGGATGGACCACTTACAATGAAAGTCCCTCCGATTGTTGCTGCACCTTTGTTTCACATCTCCATTAAAAATCTGATTATTTTCATGCACTAGATAAAAGTGTTGAATTTCTATGGAGAAAGATCGCTGTCAAAAATAATTTGTGGTAATTTAAATAAATTTTACATTTCACACATGTCAATTACCTTGTGCTCCCAAAGTTATGATTCCTTCTGAAAGTTACTCTTCCTTCTAAAATTATGAGCACAATTCTCAGACATGAACAAACTGTCAAAAATACGCACTGGACATACAAGGCATTCTCTATTGAAGAAACAATCGATTTTCCTTACTACTATGTGTCACAAAGGTGGAACAATGGAGTTATTTTGTCAGTGATCCTACTCCATATATACGGGCTAAGGCTTTGTTGTCAGTTCAATTTCTGCCTCAGTGTTTGAGTGTTTGTGATCTACTATTTAACTGGAGGTCTCGGGGACTGGGGTTTTCCCTAGCAGCATTTAGTGGGAAAATCTGTGGGCAATCAGCCTGGCTGTGATGCTACTCCAATGTGGGGTATGATTAAACCCTTTTTTACTTCACCTGTGAGTCTCCGGAGGTTTGGCCCTAAGCCCATGGAGATACGGGAAAAAATGACCATTTCCCATGAGCCTGAAGTTTTTGCTTCCAGCCAGTTTCTTATTTATGTAACCTGTGCAGAACACTTACTTATTCAATATTAAGAGCCAGGCAAAATATTCTGCAGCATAAAAAGACATTAACGTGCATCAGTAAAATGGGCCCTTTATTTGAAAAAAAGAAACCAGCTTTCCACATTTTAAATCTGATCAGATATAAAGGAGTTACATCAAATTGGACCAACTTAATTTTCAAAGTTTTGTGATGAGACAGGTGCCTTTGTTAAATGACAGTTCAGTTTTGCTAGCTCAATGACAAACTTGGCACACTGTCATATTTAATGAGACATATTTAATGTACTCTGATGTTTAATGGGCACAGTAAAGAATTAGATGATGTTGGCAGCCCCATTTTCACGGCTTTGTGACAAGACAGATGCCTTTATTATAGCTGAGTTGGGTACATGGGTCTAATTGACACAAAAAGCTGGGACATTTCTATATCTTGTGAATGGAATTAGATTTTCAGTGGGCACTGCATGGGTTAGATGGCATTGGGCTACACTAGTTTTGAGAAAATGCAGATGCCTTTGTTAAATTTCAATTGAGTTTTGCACAGACCAGTGTGACTACCTGTCTCAAATTGACTGGCTAATTTGTCACATTCCCATTTTTAATGCTGTTTAACAGGTGCTATGAGGGTGTGCAGCATTTGCCACCCTTATTTTCATAGCTTTGTGACAAGATTCCTTTTTTATGTTGTGTTGAGATTTGCCTGGTCCAAAGTGATTTCATCGATCAGATTAGCTGGTAAACTTGCCATATCCAATGAATAGGTTTCACTGTAATGCTAAATTGTCAAAGGGTTAAATGGGGCTGGGCTTTGTGACAAGATGGATGCCGTTTAAAATTTTAGTTGAGCTTTTCTTGTCCCAACATGGTTGTATGGGTCATACTGACTGGCAAAGTTGGCACATTGTAATATGATTAGTGAGATTTTGTGATGTTTAATTCGCACAGACAAAAGAAAAGAGCTTTATTCTTCTGGGATAGTATGGCAAGCCAAATTAACATTTAGAGTTATCTCAAAATGAATTACAGATATCTAAAAATGCATCTATTTTAAGATATCTAAGAGCATTTTATAATATCTCAAATAGATTTCAAGATATCTTGAAATGATATGCTGTACATTTTGAAATATCTGAAATGCATTTTAAGATATCTTAAATATAATTTGAGATATCTCCAAATAGGTTCCTGTGCATTTTGAGATATCTCAAATACAAAATTTCTATTCTTTGAGTGGGACTTCCTGTCTATTTAAGATATCTCCTGTATTTAATGTTATATGTATGTATTGTCATATTTCACAGTTCTTTTATTTATTTTGCTGATTTATTTTTGTCCTAAATATTTCTCCATTATAAGGGTGTAACATTCTTTGCACTCAGTTGTTAATCCAACTCAGTGCTTCCATAGCAAAATCACTGAGTGTTAAAAAACTTACTTAAAGCAGTGCCTTCACTGGGAGGCTGCTTCAGAAGTTTATATTGTAGCAACCCGGCAGTCCGAGCTGGCGGAGTGACAGTGGGTAAATTATTAAAATAGTTGTGGGAATTTATGGGAAATTTATGTGAAAGTTATTGTGTGTAAAGATTAACTAAGTTCGTAATTGTCTTTCCTGTTGTAAATGTTATATGTGTTTAGTGCAGCCGGTGGAGTGGGTTGGGATATCGCCGTCCGGGTTGTAAAATGTAAATAGATGCCGCTGTTAAGAAATGTCGTTTTGTTGTTGACCTGACAGTGGTTAAGCGGATGAATTTGAGCTTTGCTTTCTGGCTATCTGTGAATAAAGAGATACAACAGGACAGAGCTGTTATTCATTGCTAAGATTTCATCTAAGCAATTAATGCCGAGACACTGAGTCGTGGGTGTATGGGACACGAGTGCTCGTTACTTAGAAGCTGGGTACAGCTGCGTGCGCCAGACACTCGTAGTCGGCGGTGTATGGGACACGAGCGCTCGTTAAGAGCTGGGTACAGCTGCGTGCCTAATGCTGCGCAATCCGCTAGTGCCGACAGCTTGGAAGAGGTGCACGGCAAATCGGCTTGAAAATCTTTCAAGACTCGACCACGGTCCTACATTGGTGTCACGGCGTGCCATCTTAGAGAACAGCGTTACGTTAAAACGCCTGATCAGCGGAGCTGTCGGAAAAAAGAGGCAGACCGACCTGATGGTGCCGTGTTCCCGGACAGTGTTGCGATCGTCCAAGCACGGCCAGAGTGGGTCGTCGCAGCCACCGCGATACCCCAGGTTACCAGTCGGCGGTCCTCTTCTCTCGTCACCTGCTAAGCTGCCGCGATCAACGGATTGACGCCTTAGAGCCCTACCTTGCAAGTGGACCTGGCGCGATACACAATGAGTGGAACGCGAAGAAGCTGCGACACACTTGGCCCTTGCCTTGAGGTCCCTGCTACAGGTACTCATTGATCTGACATCAGAAGGTGTCGTGATCTTCAGGCTCTCACAGCTGCTCTCACCAGTCGCTTTGGACAAAGAACTTCAGCAGAATGCAACAGAGACAAGCTGACTAGCCGACGCTCGGCATGAGGGTGAGAGTATAGAGCCTTTCGCTGACGTCAGGGTATTGACACGAAAGGTTATCCTACCTTCTCGACAACAGTAAGGGAAGAACTCGGACTTCATGCTTTCCTGCGGGGCCTCACACCAGAACGTCTTAGCCAGCATGTCTGTCTATCATCACCCCGAGCTTTGAGCGAGGCAATGAGAGAGGCTGAGCGGGTCGAAGACTACTACGGCGGAGTCGAAAAACCAACACCACGACCGAGTCGATTAACCAGAGCGTTGAACGAAGGTGGAAGGGGACCTGTCTGAGGTAATGGAGGTCAGCCGGCCCAATCAACATCCACCCCGGACAGAGACAACGAAGTGGACTGCTGTTTTCGATGTGGAGAGCCAGGATACTTTGCCAGGGATTGCCCGCTTCCAAGTCCGTTACCTCGTGACAGTATCACCGCGAGAAGCGACAGCGGGTGAGGCCGTGAGGGGCCCTCGCTCCGTTTTTCAGCACCCCTCAACAAAGACTGCTTCAAAGTTGGGCGCTGTGGATTTTCCACTGGACTATACCTGGACTGCACTATTGATGGATGGCCATGCAGTGCCTTAGTGGACACGGGGTCCACTATTTGTTTGCTGAGAAAAGGGAGTGTTACTAGAAACAGCTGGTCTTCTTCCCAAGGCTGGACCCCACAAATAGCGAACTACGACGGTTACGGGTGAGCGGACAGTAATGCCGGAAAAAACTGTTATCTCTGTGATGGTAGGGATGAGCCAGACCAACCACGAATTCTGGCTTGCAGATATAAAAGATCCGTGCATTATCGGTTGGACATTGTGCCACTGGGAGCATGTGTTGATGTCTCTAGGGCCGTCCTTTGCTTAAGTAATGAGACTGTGCGCTCCAAGCGGGCCGGAACCGTCCTGGAAGGGCTGCTGGCGATTTGCCTGAATCCTGCGGCTCACCGGCTCCGATGCGTTGCTCAGGAGATGCAGAGGCTCAGGGATCCTCAGGAGAATGTTGCAGCTCAGACCAGTGCTTCCAGCGGTCTTCCTCCGACCACCCATCAGCTGAGACCGTCGCCGCTGTAGAGGAATTGGGCGTCAAAGTGGGAACATCTGAACGCGACAGCAGGAGCAACTCAGCAACTTTGAGAGACTATGTGGACGTTTTGCGGCTCGAGAGGAGGACTGTACTAGCGAATTTAGTGAAACATCACATAGACACGTGCCATGCTCCCATTCGTTTGCGCCCCACCGATTGCCTCTGCGACGTCGCTGCCGAGAAATGATTTGTGAGATGGCAGCCAACGCGTCATTGAGCCTTCCGGACAGCCCCTGGGCTGCACCAATGGTCATGGTACGGAAGAAAGCGGGGTTGGCGCCTGTGGACTTTGAAGGTTAAACGAGTCACTTGAAAGACTCGACCCACTGCCACGCGACTCGATGATGCACTGGATTATGTGACTGGATCCTGCTGGTTCCAGCACCTGGACTTCGCAGTGGGTATTGGCAAGTGGAACTAGCACCAGAGGACCGACACAAAACCGCATTCACCATAGGGCAAGGGTTGTGGCAATTCAAAGTGATGCCGTTTGGGCTGTAACGCACGCCACTTTGAAAGACTGATGGAGAGGTTCTGAAAGACATTCCCAACCCGGTGTGTGTCTATCTGACGATTTGTTAATCCATGCCAGAGACTTTGATCAGGCTATCCACAACTTCGGAAGTCTTGCGCCATTCAGTAGGCCGGTTGCGGTTGAACCCGCAAAATGTAACCTCCTCTCCCAACAGACTCAGTTCTGGGACATGTGGTTAGCTGAGAGTGGAGTGGCTACCGACCCAACAAAGGTGACTGCCGTGAGCAACTGGCCCCACCAGCCAACGCACCGAGCTGCGGAGCTTTCTGGGCTTAGCCTCATACTACCGAAGATTCGTGAAAAACTTTTGCAACTATTGTAACCCTTGCACCAGCTAACGAGTAGGGCCAACAGTTCGAGTGGACGGAGGACGTCGCCGATGCCTTCCAACAACTCAAAGCTGCTCTTACCAGTGCACATAGTCATGCATACCCTGACCCCAACCAACCCTTTATATTGGACACGGACGCCAGTAATGTGGGGGTGGCGCAGTACTCTCCCAAAGGGGAGACCGGAGAAGAGTGGTGGCCTACTATAGTTGCAGCCTCAGTCGGCGGAGAAAAACTACTGTGTTACCCGGGGGAACTATTGGCAGTGATCTTGGCAGGCGACACTTCAAGCCTTACCTTTTGGGCACTAAGTTCACGATTCGAACTGACCATGCTAGCCTTACATGGCTGTTAAACTTCCAGCAACCTGAGGGCCAGGTGGCAAGGTGGATAGAAATACTTCAGGAGTATGATTTCGAGGTGCAACACGACAGGGCGGCAGCATGCAAATGCTGATGCCCTCTCCAGCGACTATCGTCCTCGCGACTGTCGGTATTGCCGCCGGCAAGAGGAAAGGGTATGGGACCATCATCATCAGCGGACTAGAAGAACGGATGGAGCAGAGGAACCATTCACCATCGACCAGTTAAGGCAACTACAAGCAGCGACCAAGTGCTGAAGGAGGTAGGGGCTGGCTGGAGACCCAGGAATGCCCGATTGGCAACCGTATCTTCCCAAGGGCCGGAACTCAAGTTGTTACATTCGCAGTGGGGCAGCCTGGAGTTGCACGATGGTGTGATCTACCGAAGATGGCAGGCACCAAGAGGTACTGACCATTTGCAACTTCTGGTTCCATGGCTTTTCGCGCCGGTCCTCCGTTGGGTTCATGGAGCATGGATCTGGGCACTTTGGAAATGCAAAGACAGTCGCGGCTGCGCAGCGATTCTATTGGCCCGGATATCGACAAGATGCGGAGATGCACGTCCACTGCTGTGCGTTTGCACGGCGCAGAAAGGACCTGGTCAACGCTCTCAAGCGCCACTACAACAGTATCTCGTCGGGGCTCCCATGGAGAGAGATTGGGTAGATGTGCAGGTCCTTTCCTACCACAGAGGCGGAAATCTTTTGTTTTAGTGGCGATGGACTATTTTACCAAATGGCGGGATACGCCATTCAGATCAAAGTGCCTCCACACGCTCAAAAACTGCTGGCGAAATGTTCACTTTCGATTCGGGTGCGAATGAACTGCTACAGCGACCAGGCGGAACTTTGAGACCGGTTGTTTAAAGAGGTGTGTCAGCGGATGGGGGAGAAGACCGGACCACCTTCACCCAAAGCGATGGACTGGTAGAACGGTTTAACCGCACCTTGGCGCCCAACTTGCGATCCTCACTAGTCAACACCAGAGAGACTGGGATCAACATTTGCCTCTGGTCTTGTGGAGGTAGGCGGCTGTTCAGGAATCAGTCAGTGCACAGGCGGGCTGATGTTCGGAAGGAGATGCGCCGCCGGTGGACTTGGTGTTTGGCTCACCCTGGCCTGGAGCTTGCTGGCGGTCACAAGCGGACTATCTCCGGCGATTGAAAGAGCGACTGGACACTGTACACCAACTGGCCAGAGAGGTCCTAGAGGAGCTGGAGCCGCCAGAAGCGGCATATGACACTCGGGCGCATGGTCCAACCCTGAAGCAAGGGGACAAAGTGTGGGTGTTTTGCCCCAGAGGAAAGCGTGGTTGTCCCCAAAACTGACGCACCATTGGCAGGGACCTGGAGAAATTTTGGATGCAATTTCGGACGTGGTTTTCCGAGTCGAATGCCTGGAAGGGCAGACGGGTGGTGCTGCATAAAGACCGTTTGCACCATATCACCCATTGGCCCAGCACCAGAAAGACTTGAGAACCAAGCAACTCTCCAACATCACCCTGGTGCGAGACAGAACTTGACAGTCTCAGGACTGAGCCGCACGGGTGATGAAGAGTCAGGCAGCCCCTAAAGCGTGTCCGCCGCCGGCCAGGACATTTATCAGACTTTGTTTGATGAAATTAGGGTTGTGGGGACACTAACCCTCTTGGGGCTGTGTAGCAACCCGCAGTCCGCACTGGCGGATGGACGCCTATGGGTAAATTATGTAAAATAGTTGTGGGAATTTATGGGAAATTTATGTGAAAGTTATTGTGTGTAAAGATTAACTAAGTTAGTAATTGTCTTTCCTGTTGTAAATGTTATGTGTTTGTGCGAGCCGGTGGGGTGGGTTGGGATATACGTCCGGGTTGTAAAATGTAAATAGATACCGCCGTTAAAAATGTCGTTTTGTTGTTGACCTTGACAGTGGTTAAGCGGATGAATTTGAGCTTTGCTTTCTGGCTATCTGTGAATAAAGAGATACAACAGGACAGAGCTGTTATTCATTGCTAAGATTTCATCTAAGCAATTAATGCCAAGACACTTCGGAGTCGTGCGGTGTATGGGACACGATGCTCGTTACTTAAGAAGCTGGGTTCAGCGTGCTGCGCGAGACGTGTAGTGCGTGCGTGTATGGGACACGGCTCGTCTTAAAGAGCTGGGTACAGCCTGCGTGCCTATGCTTGGCAGTCCGCTAGCGACAGCTTGGAAGGCTGCAGGCGAAATCGGCTTGAAAATCTTCAAGACTCGACCACGGGTCGCTACAAGTGTAAAGCCCAATCTTTTATGTCTGTTTTGTATACAGTAATCCCTCTCGATCGCGGGGTTGCTCAGACCCCTCGCGATAGGTGAAAATCCGCAGTAAAACCATGTGTTTGTATGGTTATTTTTGTATATTTTAAGCCCTTATAAACTCTCCCACACTGTTAACATTATTAGAGCCCTCTAGACATGAAATAACACCCTTTAGTCAAACGTTTAAACTGTGCTCCATTATAAGACAGAGATGGCAGTTCTTTCTCACAATTAAAAGAATGCAAACATATCTTATCTTCAAAGGAGCACCGTGAAGAGCAGATAATGTCAGAGAGAGCCCCGCTAAGAAAAGCAAACAATCAAAAATCAATCCCTCGTTTAATATACAGAAGCACCGCGATGGAGCGTCCTATCTCTAGACAAACAGCCACTGTGTAAAAGCCCTCTGCTCACCCCTCCGTCAGGCAGAGAATGAGAGCACAGAAAGCAAACAAACAAGCACCACGCGGAAGCATATCTTATAGCATTGAGGAGTTTTAGTTAATTTTAATACATGCTCTGATTGGTAGCTTCTAAGCCATCCCATAGCCCCTTTGTATGAAATCAACTGGGCAATCAAACTGAGGAAGCATGTAACCTAAATTAAAGACCATTGCCTTGGGGCGAATGGAAAAATCCGTGATATATATTTAGATGTGCTTACATTTAAATGCGATAGAGTAAAACCCGCTAAAGTCAAAGCGCGATATAGCGGGATTACTGATATTTATATCTCCAGGGCTTTGTGGTGGTTGTGTCAAATTCTGTGCCTCCCCCCCTAACCCCAAATCTTTCCAAGATTTCGAAATCTGAAGCTTGGCACCCCTTCCCCAACACCTCACTTTCCTATACCCCGTATAAAAAAACATCTGGCCTGGCTAAGGTATTATGTAAAGGTTTAAAATGCACTATCGTTAATTTTTAATTTCATGCTCTACTTTTATTGTTAATTGCATGTTGTCATTGTTGATTAATTTCATTGTGACAGTTTTGTTTTTAACATTTTGCCCTTTGGAGCCATGAAGAGGGGGTTTTAAATATGGGTATGATCACTTCAAAATAACTCCAGCACTCTACCACGTAGGGAACAAAATGATTGTTTCCTCCTTGATAGCAAATGTCTTGTGCATCCCAAAGACGTATTTTTGACAGTTTGTTCATGCCTTAGAATTGTACTCGAATTTTCAGAAGAAAATGTAACTTTCAAAATGCAAGTTTTTTTTTAGCAGCAAGCGTAATTTTTTGAAACACAAGCATAATTGACACATGTGAAATGTAAATTTGACTTAAATTATTCATGTTGTTTTTGACAGTGTCTTTTTCCCAAAAATTTATTCCAAGTTGAATAATCTGACAATTTAGTTATATTAGGTATAATTAACTACGCCTGTAATAATTTTACAGAGGAGCAGTCAATAATTTTATTGAATATTTCACCTCTAAGGTAGACATCATCCACTCCTGATTGTCTGTCTCCAGCCTCCATTGCTACACCAAAACCAAGGGGCTCCCTTTTTCCCATTTCCCTCTGTGCCACATTTAAAGGGGGTTTGAGACATAAACAGAGGATGAGGCCTTCAACGTGTTCATTGGACCTTTCCTCCCTCTGGTAAAGCTAATATATCAGACTTAAGCCCCTCATTGCTGATATCATTAATCACTCTCTCCAGAGTGGCTAGTCCCACTGGCCTTGAAAACCACAAAAATTAGACCCCATTTAAAAAAAATCCTTTGGGTCCTGAAGTGATAGCAAACTATCGTCGATGTCCAACCCATTTTGCTAAGGTTTTGGAAAAGGTTGTTTTGGTTCAGCTTTAGGTTCCTCAAAAAATTCAATCTGTTTGAAAATTTCCCAAACTGGTTTCGAACTTCACGTACAGAGACAGCCTAGTCAAAGTCACCAATGACCTCCTGATGGCTGCTGACCAGGGCCTCCATCACTCTATCTATCTATCTATCTATTCTCCTTCATCATCTTCACTATATAATTGGACTTTCGGCATTGCTTTGGAGTGGTTTGAGTCCCATTTACAGATAGGGCTGGTATGTGGCCTTGGGGATGCAATCTCATACCCACACTGTCACCCATGGGGGCCCCAAGAACCTCTTGGGCTGACCCTTTTATCTATATGTACCCTGGTCACATCATCCAAAGCATGAGTTTCATTCCATTGCTATGCCGATGATACACCGTTTCAATGTGAGACTGGGTTCGACTTCTTTACACCTCCATCAACCTATCCTCCTCTTGGATGAGATTGAGGTCTGATGTCCAAGAACTTCTTCAAGTGAACAGCACTAAAACTGAAGCTCTTTTAATTGGTACCCCCATCAACTTCCTTCCTCTGTAAATTGTATTTCTTTTCTGACCGACCATTACCCTCTCCCTTTTGTTACAAATCTGGGTGTCAAGTTAGACTCCCATCGTCATTTGACATACATGTCCATCACATTTGTGTAAATTGCTTTCCTTTCATCTCTGAAACATAGCCAAACTTCACCCCTACTTTTCCCTCTGTGATGCTGAAAAGCTGGTTCAAGCCTTTGTTTCATCCTTGCTGATTATTGTAATGCATTCCTTATCAGGACCCTCAGCAAGAGCTTCCCAAAAGCTCCAACAAATTCAAAATAGGGGCAAGAGTCATGATGAGGGTGCGGGAAAAATGACACATTTCACCAATCTTGGTCACTTATACCTATCCACTCCATATCAATACAAACTCTGTTTGTTTACTCACCATACATCCATGGAAATGCTCCACAATATTCTGGGAACTCTTTTACTACAAACACTGCAAAAATCTCCGTTTTGAAATAACTACCGCCTTCTCCCCCGACCAAACTTCCATACAATAGGTGGCCGAGCCTTTGCAGCCACTGCTCCATGGCTCTAATGCCCAGAAGCTTAAGAACACAGCAGGCTGTGGGCTGTTTTAAAATACTGCTAAAGACTTTTCTATATAGGAAAGCTTATTAACAAGAATGCTGTAAATATTGTTGTTTTATCTCTGTTTTTATCTTGCTTTGCTTTTGTTTAAACTTTTTATGAGCACTTTGAGATTTTTCTGCCAATGTAAGGCCCCATAAATAAAAATTCATTATTATTAGTATTATTATTACAGTAAGAAACATTTATTAAAAAAAAGTCTTATGGACCTATGAATTGTCTTTTTGGTGAAAACATTTAAAGATAATGTTTCTTTAAAGTAAATAACTATTATGCCCAGGGCTGACTTAGGTGAACTAGTAGGTTGCCAAGGGTGGCAAAATTTGATTAGGGGTTGTGGGAGGTACAGACACTAACTTCAACACCCAATACAACCATCAAATTCCCCTTAACTGTATTACACTTTCATTTATATTTTTGTACTATTATTTTTATGCAATGTTTGGGCTTAATGTCTTACATTCTACTTTAGATTCTCAGAGGCTGTCTTTACAGTGAACATCCTTGTTTCTTTATTTTCTTGAGGTAAGTTGTAGATTAACTTTAGTTTTAGTACTGTTTCCCTAACAGCAAGCATGTTCTTTATCCTATTTCAGACTAGATTTTAGACCAAAACATCCAGAGGTGCTTGTCAAAAGGTTTTCATGAACATGTCTTAGAAAAGGGAAAAAAGAGTAAATATTTTTGTAAAACCAACTACACTTTCTGTTAATTTAACAATATTTTGTCCACTGACACATTAAAGTGACTTTTAAACAACTTTACCATCATTAAACTGCATAATATTTAACTAATAAATAATAACAATAAAATAAATAATAGTGCAACTTCCTGTAATAATACTATTACTTCAAAACTTCAAGCCCAGGTACCTTAAAAGTATTCACCAAAATAAAATAAAATAAGTGCAACTTGGTGATGACATCTTTACCAACTGAACTGTCATTAAACAAATTGATTAATATGGACCTTGCTTCAAGCTAAGCTATATACATAAATAATAAAAATGCAACTTGCATTTATAGTGCTATTTGTGGTATAATGGGTCTCGGCTTAAATAAAACAAAAAG
The DNA here is from genome assembly GCF_016835505.1 of Polypterus senegalus. Lineage (NCBI taxonomy): Eukaryota > Metazoa > Chordata > Cladistia > Polypteriformes > Polypteridae > Polypterus > Polypterus senegalus. The sequence continues at coordinate 10,593 of NW_024381246.1, read as the reverse complement.
GTCTGTTTTAAATCCAGTTCACCGTGGGCCGCCCCCTTGGGAGCAGACCGACCAATGAGATGATTAGGTGAGTCGCCCAATCATTCTCTATAGCTTCCATCGCTTATTGTGGCATGTGAATAGGTGCTGCACCAGGAGATGTATATTTATGGGCCGGCAGGATGGGGAAACAAAAAGAAAGATAGAACTCAAGGAGGTTAAACGGGAAAAGGCATTCGGGAGATGATCCAGACACCAAGAAGGTGAAGGCAGATGAGCTGGGGTCGTGAGGGCACAAGCTGAGGTGATCTAGGGGCTGGTTCATCCCACTGACAAGCGGGAGAGTGGGGCGAACGAAAAAGACCTCCCAATGGATCTGAGGGTCTGAGTGGCCGAGGAAGGAGGAGGGGTCGATCTCGGACGGTCTGGTGTTCAGTGTGGCGGCAGCCAAGACAGGAGTTGGGAGAAAACAGTTTGTGCTGCAAGGCTCTGCCAGCAACGTCCGTAAGGGTGAGCACTTGGAGACAGAAGGTGATGTGCTGTGATCGGGCAGGAGAAAGACTGATTTTAAACTCTATTTAACAGATTTATTTATTATGGATGTTTTTCCCCATGTTTCCTGGTTTTTGGGAAATTTCTATTTTTTTGGGTACTGTATTTTTCTGAACACTGCAACTTTGGTTTTACTTTTGTCTGTTTTAACAAAGCATTGAGCACTTTCCACCATCCCCTGACTTCAATGAGATTTTCAGCTCATCTCAGTCATAACTATGAACGTGTTGGTTCAACTGATTCCCCAGTGGGAAGAAGGGTCTGGAATCGTCACACTTCAGTAACCAGGCACATTACACAGTATTGAAAAAATAAAACAAGTACAACTTGGCTTTGCAGTATTATCCAGTAGTACAGAAACAGTATTCACATTTGAACTTAATGGTCCATCCGAACTTTAAAAACCCAAAATATCTTCAGACAACAGACATGGCACCCTTTTTTATCAAAAATTCTTCTGTGTCATAATTCAACTTTATCATCTGCTACAGCTTCCGTTTGGAATGTTCTCTGTCCATTTCACTGCTCAATACCTACACTAACGCATGTACTCTGTTGCATTGCTGTTACGGGGCAGCAGTGAAAAGGTCCCCAAATAGTTTCCCACTGCACAGCTTTCCCCCGTTGTTTGAGCCGTGTTCGATATAAGAAAAATCCCTATCATAACAAAAATAAAAACGTTTTTGGTATGAACCGTATACCGCCCCGCACTACTTGTAATTTAAATTATAATTATAACTGGAGTAATTATTATATTATTGTAAATAAGTATTTAATGCAGATACTTTGTAAAATTAGTGAACATTATAGAAAAACCTAGCATTAAAAGTAGCAGTCCTATATTTATACATAGTAAAAGATTCTGTATGACAAACAAAGATAGAGTTGGGTCAACTTGCACCTTATAATTGAAACAAAAGCACAAGAAAAGCATGAATAATTGCAGAGTTGTGTTTTCAGACCGGAGTTCAATCTTAAACTGAGAACATGGTAAAAGGCGCCAATGGATTGGCTTCAATCTTCTGTTCTGCAGAGGGAGAAGAGAAAGAGTATGGACTCCTGATCCTCCGGATGTCTGTATGGGCATTCTTGGACTACTTACAGCAGGATCTGTTATGATATTGTATGTGATCAGAGAGGTCCTTGGTCATCACTATTTCTGGAAGGACAATGGGTGCTTCAAGCTCTTATCATTGTTTAGCAGTCAACTCAGGACCAAAATTAAGGATGCTCCTTGAGAATAGAAAGAATGGTGCTGACCAGAGTAGAGATCAGGTTCCCTTCCTTCCATTGTTTCAGTAGATTGATGGTCGTTGGCCTGCAATTTGGTTGTTTCACCCAAATTGTTGACTAGACTTTTTCTCCTTTATTTGGTGGGCTCTTTCAATGTGCCAGCAATGAGAAGTAAAAATGAGAAATATGACACAAATTTGCAGAGGCTCATGCCACAGTCGTAACAGTGGGCCTATACTGATTGCACCTTCTTCATATTTTCTTTAGAATTTATTGTATAATTGTGCAATATATTTCAAAATATTTGTGGAAGGACGTGCTTCTTCCTCAGCATTCTCTTTTAGTTTGTCCAATATTGCCATCCATCTCTGGAGAATTGTAACACTTTCTGGTAAGAAAATGGCACAAGGGAGATAATGATCCAGCTCTTCCATCTTCGCCGACAATCTGTGTACATCTGCTTGAGAATCCGATTGTACTGCTCAGCTAAACGTCAGATTGTGTTTGGTATGCTAAAGTTTTAGGTGCTTAATTCTGAATAATCAAACCTCCTGAATGTCTCAGAAATGAAGGCTATCCCTTGGTCTGTTAAGATGTCCTTAGGGATACCAACATTCATAAAGACCCCCACCAATTCCTGTGAGGTGTTTTTGGAATTAATCTAATAATAATAATAATAATACATTTTATTTATAGGGCTCTTTACATTAGTAGTAAATCTCAGAGTGCTAATAAAAAGTTTAAACAAAGGCAAGGCAAGATAAAGCAAACAGAGATAATTATAAATTCTTATTAATAAGCTTTCCTAAAAGAAAAGTCTTTAGCTGTTTTTAAAACAGCCCACAATCTGCTGTATTCTCAGGTTCTCTGTAGGCTATTACAGAGCTGTGGAGCAGCAGCTGCAAAGATTGGTCACTCATTGTATGAAGTTTGGTCACAGGGGGCGAAGGTGGTGGGTATTTGCAAACGGACGTTTCTTGCAGTGGATTGTAGTATAAGGAGTTCCTTCAGATATTGTGAAGCATTTCCATGGATACACTGGTGAGTGAGCAGACAGACTTGTATTCGATATGGAGGTGAATAGGAGCCAATGAAGTGACTGAAGGATTGCGGAAATGTTCATATTCCGCACCCTCATCAGGATTCCTGCAGCACTATTTTAAATTTGTTGGAGCTTTGAAGGCTTTTGCTGGGGATCCCGATGAGGAGTGCATTACAATAATCCAGCCTGGATGAAAAAAGGCATGAAACAGTTTTCAGCATCACAGAGGAGAGGTAGGGACGGAGTTTGGCTATGTTCGAAATGAAAGAATGCAATTTTACAAGGTGATGGACACGTGCCTCAAATGACAGATGGGAGTCTAACTGACACCCACATTTATAACAGAAGGGGAGAGGGTAATAGTATGGTCAGAAGGAAATACAATTTACAGAGGAACGAAGTTGATGAGTGCAATTAAAAGAGCTTCAGTTTTAGGTGCTGTTCATCTTGAGGAAGTTCTTGACATCCAGGCTCAGTCTCATCAAGCAAGAGAAAAGAGTTGATGGAGGTATGAGAAGTCGAATCTAGTCTCACATGAGCTGATATCATCGGATAACAGTGGAATGAAATTCCATGCTTGCAGATAATGTGACCCGGGGTGATATGATATTAAAGGGTCAGCCAAGGGGATCCTTGTGGGACCCCACAGGTGACAGTGTAGGTACAAAGTTTAGCATCCCGGGGCCATACTAGCCCTATCTGTAAGATGGGACTCGAACCACTCAAGCAATGCCAGAGGCCCAATCATATAGAAAAGGGCGTGAAGGAGAATAATGATCAACCATATCAAATGCAGCTGGAGTTTGGGGAGCCCTGGCCAGCAGCCATCAGGAGGTCATTGGTGAGGTCAGGGTTGTCACTGTACTGTGAGAAGTTCGAAACCAGATTGAAATTTTCAAACAGATTGGGAAAACTCTAAGGAACAGTCTTAGGATATCAGTTTCATTGTCCACCAAAAAAGGATGTATTAATGTCTTCAGGCTGAGGGGTTTGAGTGGTTCTACTATATCAACCCCTATCACTCAAATGAAATGTCAATAACCGCACAGGGACAAAAGTACAATCCTTCTGAGGAATCTGCCATTATTGGCAATCTGGGTATGAAGTACAAAGCAGCAAACCTCCTCATTAATTCCTGGCCAATAAAATATGAGCTTAATGCATTTGATTGAGTGTCTTCTAGCTCCCAAATGGATGACTAGGAGAATGGTGTGAGCTAGTTTGCAAAACCCGCCACCGAAAGGCTAGCAGCAATGACCTTAGCTCATCCACATGTTCACTTGAAATATAAATTGTTGGATCGAGCCCTGGTGGCTGGGATATTTAGTGTGCTGCCATGTCACAACAACTGCATTCTTGGGAAACTTTATTGAATCATCTTTCCATTGCTCTCTTTTAAAAGAAGCTGGGATTCATCATAACATGTGCGAAATTCACCTAAAACATCATACGGACAAAAGTCTAAATGTCACACACACAAAAATCAGATGTAGAAAACTGTGTTTAACCAACTTTCACGCACTTTGCTTACAATCCCAGTCTGCGTGAAATTTAACTATGGGAACGAGCCTGCTGCCCCCCCCAGACTCCTCCCAGAATTACACCTCTTGAAATATGCAAATCAATATAAATATTCATTTAAGTTCAGCATTCTGTGAAAAGACAATGGCAAAAGCACGGGGAAAAAAATAAGAATATCAGTGAATGCCAAGTGGGGCAAGGAAAACATACTATTTGTTGGTGTAGCAGTGGCATAAACAACAAAATGAAGTTGATCGAAAGTTCAAGTTCAGAAAATTGCGATCCCCAAAATAAAAAAGAAGTGGTCAGATATCTAAGTCGTATAAAAGGTGAGTCATTCTCCATCTGGGTCATATGGAAGCTTATTGGGGTACAGAAAAAAGAAAAAATGGGGACACAGTGGATAAAAAGCTCAAAATGTCAACTTGAATCTCAACATTTCCACTTTAATCATGTAGTTTATTTTGTCATTAAAGTAAACGTCATAAACTTAATGTTAAAATTTTTTAATTAACTAGTTTCTAAAACCAACAACCATTTATTTATATAGCACATTTTCATACAAATAATGTAGCTCAAAGTGCTTTACATGATGGAGAAAGAGAAAAGTCAAAGTAAAATTAAAATCAGGAACACTAATTAACATAGAATAAAAGTAAGGTCCGATGGCCAGGAAGGACAGAAAACAAAAAAACTAAAGACGGCTGAAGAAAAATAAAATCTGCAGGGTTCCAGGCCATGAGACTGCCCAGCCCCTCTAGACATTCTACCTAGAATAAATGATCAGTCCTCATTGGTCAGGGTTCTCATGGAAGGACTTGATATGGTCACGTGGACTTGCCTTTAATCCATCAATGTAGGGACACCATGGTGCTTTGATTAGGTGGGGGTGGCGCGGTCGCCACCACAGAAACCAGAAAAGAACAGAAGAGAGTAGGGGTTAATAGGATTTTGGAGCCACCATGAATATTGATAATTAATTGAATATGCAGAGCATCAGGATTAAATTAAAAAGAAGTTATGGGGAAAAACCATGTTAAAGTAATGTGTTTTAGCAGTTTTTTAAAGGGGCTCCCTGTATTCCTATTGGCGTATTCCAGATTTTTGGTGCATAACAGCAGAAGGCTTTTACCACTTCTTCTAAGTTTAGCTCTTGAAATTCTAAGCAGACACTCATTTGAAGATCTAATGTTACGATTTGGAATATAAGATGTCAGACACTCCAATATATAAGAAGGAGCGAGATTATTAAGGCTTTGTAAACCATAAGGAGTATTTTAAAGTTAATTTAATGACACAGAACCATGTAGTGACATCAAAACTGGAGAAATTGCTCGGGTTTTCTTTTCCTAAATCCCATCATAGCTAAAGTAGCACATTAAATCTTCCCTATTCTATGTGTTTTCTATGTGGTCTATGTGTGAGAATCACTACATGCTTTTTAAGAGCCTTTTACACCCACAGCAGAATACATTACTGTACATTCATTACATTCATGATATTACAGCTCTTGAACAATTTAAATACTAAGATGTATACTTGATATCATTTTTATGATTAAATTAATTAAAGTATGTATTAAACACAGTGGGCAATGGTAGCAGAGAGATTGTTCCTACCTCCTGCAAATGCTTAGCAACCTCGATGAAATAATTTATTCCAGTATGTCTCTTTCAAACACACACTACTAAACCCGGTGATTCTTCAGTACTTTTAAGGAAAATTTATTATATTTGTAGTACATGTTTAATTATTCCATTCATCTATCCTTCCCGGGTTACCCATCCCAGGATACATACAAAGCGAGGCAGGACCAATCCCTGAATGGGGGACCAGTTCATTGCTAATGCTGCCCACCATGTCCACATGTTTAATAACAATATACATTATTTGAATGACATTAAAATGATCCGTATAAAAATATACTAGGGTTTTACCCCGCTCGTTTACCTCGCTAACCCCCATGTTTGGTTTCTGGATACCACTTATGCATTTTTTTTTTCTTTGAATTGTTGCTATTTCATTAGTTTCACTTTTATTTCAGAACTCGGAAAAAACAATATTTGGAATCTTTTGAGTCCCAATATCGATCTTTAAATGAGGTCCATGAGACCTGTGTTTAATGACTTTGTTCCATAATTCAAATAGGTTTCTCTTGCTTGGAATTTCAGCAAGACAAAATCATCTACATCATCAAACAGTTATTTTTTTTTCCAAAATAACCAATAAATGCATGTGAGGTAAACCCATTTTAAAATTCTGACTTAAACTTAAAGCCATACAATATTTATATACTTCTGACATACAGTATCTATGTTCACATATTGATCTCTATTTGCCTTTTCAATTTCTCCGAGTAATAATTTTTCTTGTTTATGCTAATGTGATGTTTACTTTCTTTGTTCTGACCGTTTTTTTTTTGCTTTCATATTCTGTATCTTGCTCTGCATGTGTTTCACGTCACGTTTTTGTCTTTTGAATTCCACTGTTTTCATTTTCTTAACCTGCTCTGCTTTTTTGGCCCCCTTTTTTTTAACCTCTTTATGATGTTTTACTTTGTTTTTTACTTTTGTCTTCTATTTCTGACCTTCTTTTTTCCTTCTTTTTTCAAAAAACAACTGGTCATGTGATTATTTTCCCTTTTTAGGAATAATTTCCATTTGTTTGCGCTTACTGTGATCTTATTTCTTTTTTTGATACTTTCTAATTTTCCTGCTTTCATATTCTTTAACTTTCTCTTCATGTGTATAGCGCCAAGTTTTGGGGCGCCTTTTGAAATTCTACTTTGTCTTTTAATTCTGAGCCCATTGGGCCTGCTTTTTGTTTTAATTCCAATTGTTCTGGGCTGATTACCTTTCTGATTTTCTGAATTTGCACCTAGATTATTCTTTTTTTTTTGCATTTTTTCTCTCCTACGCTTTGAGTCTTTTTTTCCCCTGCGCTACTCTTTCTTCTTGTGTCATCGCGCTTCATTTATAACTATTGCCCTTTATCGCTTTATATGTCAGAGAGCCTGGATCTGTGTGTGCTCAAAGCCTTTACGACTGAGTGTTTTGCTGCCCGTGGTTTTTTATTTGATATTGGTTGTAAGTAGGGCGTGTCTTGCAAAATTTCATGTTCTATATCCGGGCGGTCCTGGGTCAATCTCTTGGCACAAAGTCTCATGTTAAGGTCCCAGCGAGACCCCTGGCCAATCTCTTTTCGGTTGCTGGTCTGTTAATTGTCTTCCCTGATCTTCATTATAATAATAGATAGATATACTTTACTGCATTTCATCTTAAAAAAGATATCAAGAGCTTCAAGAAGATAGTGCCTGGAAATCTAAGTCGACTTAGAAGCCAGTCGCATCATCTGTAAATGCTCTCTTCATTGAACTGAATTGAATTTCTTTATTGTTTTATGGTCAATAAGATTCAATATGCAAATCCTCCTTTAACTTATTTTCCTATAAAATGGTAAAATAACAACATAATAATAATAATATTATAAAAAAAGAAAAATATACAATATGAAAGCATAAGTGGCCCAGGATGTGCAATATTAGTTTACAGTGAGGTAATTGTATTAAGACAAACAGTTCTACCAGGAGCACTTGATGGACTGATTGGATTTATATCTCTTGGATGAAACTGTTTCTGAACCGTGAGGGTTTATGCATGAAAGCTCTAAAGCTTGCTCGAATTGGAAAAGTTCAAATAGACTGTGATGCATGCTCTAAAGCTGTACCCAATATTTCTGTGCTCTTTACAAATTCTGTGAAGGAGCTTTCCAATCAGCTACTGTAGAGCTGTGATTCCACACTTAGATGCAGTGGGTTAAAATACTCATGGTATTTGGAATAGTTTGGCCATTCCATGCACCATTTAGTTATGCTTTGATTACAATCAGATGCCTTAAACTAAAAACAATAGCAGTTAATGTTAGTGTATTTATAAAGCAGCGTAAGGGATGGGAATCTAAAAATGGGAAGCCACCAGGAACAGCAGTACTGCTTTGACACTCGGTGCCGCTAGTTTGCAAAACCAAGATGAAACTTTGTGCTATGGTTTGAGCTGGCAGGGAGAATGTATGTGACATTATCCCAAGTTTAGTTTTTATACATTGCATGTAAGCGGTGGAAATGCGTATGCAACATTTTGTACATACTACCATTTATACATGAAGCCCCCGGAGTTTGCAAAATGAAAATGTAAAGAGGTGACGGGTCTAAGGTGACCTAAATTGGCGAGACAATCATTGTGTCTACCATCAGTCTCCATAAAGATGTGGCCCGTTCAGGATGGTTTCAACTTTGGAGAACTGTTGTCTCATTGTTGTTTCACTGTACCTCATCTTTGTAGCCCAAATATTTTGCCTCCAAAATCCAAAAAAACATTTCTTGAAATAATCCATAGGCCAGCTTCACCTGGTGCTTGAACAGTTGTACCTGCTGTAGGTGTTGTTCCATGTACGGGAAAAGATGACAATTCATCCAGGTAGGCGGTGCTGTAGGGTTATAAATAGGACTTTTTCCGCCAGACGTTGAAATATGGCTGGAGCCCTGTTTAAACTCAATGGAAGACACGATACTGCCAGTGTCTGCTAGGGGGCTAAACACGGTTTTTACTAGCAGATTCCATTAAAAATTCTCAGTACCCTTTGTCATGTTAAGCATGATCAAGTTTTCACCCTAGGAGGTCGTCCACATGAGCATGGGGTGGCATCAAGGGGAAACTTGATTAAGCCAACAGAGGTCATTGCAAAACCTTCAACTTCCGTCAGGTTTAGAGACTGAGATGATGGGGCTGGACCAGGACTATACTGTCCTCAGTCAAATCTTGTGAACATTTTCTTGATCTCAAGTTCCATTTCAACCTATTTATTTCCCAGGAGGCAATAGCTTCCTGACTATCACCCTAGTTTGATGATGATGTCATACTGAACAAAGTGAGGTTCGCTGGGTTTTCCTACTACTTCAGGAATAGACAGGATCACTGATTCCAGCTCCTTTTCTTGAGTGGGCGCAAATTGGACCAAGTTGAAAGAAAAATTTATGAGTGAACAAAGAGTAAAGTTGTTCAGGAGTGGATCCAGGTCCCTTTTCCTCCATGGTTTCAGCAAAGTAACGGATAAATCCACTGATGGTGAACAATTCAGTTGTTTAAACTAAATAATCAACACCTTTTCTGCTTAACATCATAGGGGCCCCCGCAATGAAAAAAGTAATTTAGAAAAACGTTTCTCAACCTTTAAGTATTTGGACCTGATTTTTCATACAGTTTTAATCGTGGCCCCCTAACATTTTTGAAATGTAGATGCATATTTATTATACCTACTTAACTTTTATCGACATTTATCTAACTCTAAATTTATTGTTCTAGTATCAGAATGTAGTTTGTTAATTTGTTTTTGTTTCAACAGATGTTTATTTCTATTTTTGATTCTTGTTTTCTTTTCACATCTTTGTGCCCCACTTTTGTTACTTTGTGCCCCTAGGGGCCTGCCCCCAGGTTGAGAACCACTGATTTAGAATGAAATTCCCATAGGGTTGTCCCGGTTATAACAGGCTGGTGCTGTTTGAGCTTTTCTATATTTTGTTTTAGGATAGGTCAGATTTTAGTCAATCATCATATAATTGCATGATATACTCTAAAATATTAGTCGATGGAAGGTCCCGTTCCTCCCAACCTTCTTTTAAAGGGTGTCCAGTAGTCCCTGGGGTTGGCGTCCGTATAATAACTCAGAAGGGGGAAAACCCCGTTTAAAGGGTTGAGGGGCCTCCTGATAAGCGAAAAATGAGGGAAGTAACTGGGTCCAGTTTCTTCCATCCAGACTGACCACCTTATGTAGGATTTGGTTTTGGGTCTGATTGAACTGCTCAACTACACCATCAGTTTGAGGATGATGCAGTGTCTTGAGATGTTTACCCAAATAATTTGGCAACTTCCCCAAATGTTTCCCGAAGGAACGACATCCCTTAATTTGTTAAGATTTATTTAGGGATGTCCCCAATCAAAAACCACTATAAGTTCCTGTACAATATTTTTAATTAGCCTTCTGGGAAACGGAATAGCATAATCCATGAGGACTAATATATATTTATTTGTCGGGAAAGGGTCAAAAGTTCATAAATTAAATTTTTCCCCACTTCAGCCGCCCCGGAGTTTTGGAAAAACAAAGGGTTTTTTCCCCTAATTTAATATTTTTCCTTCAAAAAATTATAGGTTAAATTAGAAACAAAGGGGCCTTTAAAAACTTCCTGCTGTCAGAAAAAATTTAAGGCTGGG
>NW_024381245.1:0-28636 GCF_016835505.1 Polypterus senegalus | reverse complement strand
CCTTCTTTTAGGGTTTTTTTTTTTTTTTTTTTTTTTTTTTTTTGGGGGCCCGCAAATTGGGGCAAAAAGTCAAGGGGATTTCAAAAGGGTGAAAAATTTTTTGGGAAAGAGGGGTTCCAAAAAAAATTTTTGAAAAAAACTTTTTGGAAAAAAAAGTTGGGAAAAAAAAAAAAAAAAAAAAAAAAAAAAACCATTCCCAAAACAGGGTTAAAAAAACTTATTAAAAGTGGTAAAATTTTGGGGGAATTCACATTTAAACTGCTTTTACCAGAGTATTTCACTTCACAGAGTTGACTTGAAGGTAACAAATTTCAGTAACGTTCAGGCCTAAATCACTTTTTAAATTTTTGTGACGGCTTGTTTTCCAAGAAATGTCAAACTTCATTCTGTGAAAACTATGTTGATGTGTTTCAAGTGGCCACAAATATGGGTTCAGGACTCATTGAGTTCTTTCCACCAGTGCCCAAGCAAGTCAATGGGGATTCTAAAAGGTAGATGTTAGCATTTGAAAACAGTTGGGAACATCCAAACAGTTCTTAACCATAAGGGTACTAATTCACATTTAAACGTTTACCAGAGTATTTTCACTTCCACAGATTTAATTTGAGGTAACTGAATTGAAACGTTTCAGGGCCTGAAATCATTTGTGTACACATGTGTGACGGCTTGTTTTCCACTCAGGAAATGTTCAAAACACTTCATCTGTGAAAACTCATGAGAATGTGTTTCGTGGTTTCACAACATAGCAGTCAGACTCATTGAGTTTCTTCCACTTCAGTTTTGGCCCAATGCAAGTCAATGGGATTTCAAAATGAGTATGAGATTCAAGTTCACTTTGAAAACAGTTGGGAAACCACCCAAAACAGTTCTAACATAAGGGTATGGGAATTCATCATTTACAACTGCTTTTACCAGAGTATTTTCACTTTCACAGAGTTAGACTTCATCAGTTACTGATAGCAACTTAGAGCCGGAAAATCACTTTGGTAACATGTGTGACGGCTTGTTTTTCACCAGGAAACTGTTCAAAACACTTCATTTCTGTGAAAAACTATGGCAGATGTGTTTCAAGTGGTTTCACAAATATAGCAGTTCAGACTCATTGAGTTTCATTCCATTCAGTTTTGGCCCAATGCAAGTCAAGGGGATTTCAAAAAGTGAGTATGAGATGTTCAAGTTCACTTTGAAAAACAGTTGGGAAACCATCCAAACAGTTCTTAACCATAAGGGTACTGGGGAATTCATCATTTACAACTGCTTTTACCAGAGTATTTTCACTTTCCACAGAGTTAGACTTGAAGGTAACTTGAATTCAGCATAACGCTGCTTTCAGGGCCTGAAAATCACTTTGTGTACACATGTGTGACGGCTTGTTTTCCACCAGGAAACTGTTCAAAACACTTCAATTCTGTGAAAAACTATGGCGATTGTGTTTCCAAGTGGTTTCACCACATAGCAGTTCAGACTCATTGAGTTTCTTCTCCACTTCAGTTTTGGCCCAATGCAAGTCAATGGGGATTTCAAAAAATGAGTATGAGATGTTCAAGTTCACTTTGAAAAACAGTTGGGAAACCATCCAAACAGTTCTTAACCTATAAGGGTATTGGGAATTCATATTTACAACTGCTTTTACCAGATTTTCACTTTCCACAGAGTTAGACTTGAAGGTGGTAACTTGAATTCAGTATAACGCTGCTTCAGTACCTGAAAATCACTTTGCTTTGTGTAACACACATACAGGACGGCTTGTTTTCCACCAGGGAAACTGTTCAAAACACTTCATTTCTCAGGAAAAACATTACAGATGTGTTTCTGCAAGTGGTTTCACAACATAGCAGTTCAGATTCATTGAGTTTCATTCCACTTCAGTTTTGGCCCAATGCAAGTCAAAGGGGGATTTCAAAAAGTGAGAATGATGTTCAAGTGCACTTTGAAAAACAGTTGGGAAACCATCCAAACAGTTCTTAACCATAAGGGTAAATTGGGAAATTAATATTTACAACTGCTTTACCAGAGTATTTTCTACTCTTTCCACAGAGTTATTAGACTTGAAGGTAACTTGAATTCAGTATAACGCTTCAGGGCCTGAAAATCACTTTGTGTACATGTGTGACGGCTTGTTTTCCACCAGGGAAACTGTCTAAAAACACTTCATTTCTGTGAAAAAACTATGGCGTGAAGTGTTTCAAGTGGTTTCACAACATAGCAGTTCAGACTCATTGAGTTTCATTCCACTTCAGTTTTGGCCCAATGCAAGTCAATGGGGATTTCAAAAAGTGAGTATGAGATGTTCAAGTTCACTTTGAAAACAGTTGGGAAAACCATCCAAATAGATTCAAACTATAAGGGTACTGGGGAAATGCATTATTTACAACTGCTTACCAGAGTATTTTCAATTTCCACAGAGTTAGGACTTGAAGGTAACTTGAATTCAGCATAACGCTGCTTGTGGGTCTGAAAAATCACTTTGTGTACACATGTGTGACGGCTTATTTTCCACCAGGAAACTGTTCAAAACACTTCATTTCTTTGAAAAACTATGGCGCAGATGTGTTTCAAGTGGTTTCACAACATAGCAGTTCAGACTCATTGAGTTTCATTCCACTTCAGTTTTGGCCCAATGCAAGTCAAAGGGGATTTCAAAATGTGAGTATGAGATGTTCAAGTTCACTTTGAAAAACAGTATGGAAACCATCCAAACAGTTCTTTAACCATAAGTGTGTAAATTGGGATTTCACTATTTACAACTGTTTTACCCAGAGTGTTTCACCTTCCACAGAGAGTTAGACTTGAAGGTAACTTGCAGAATTCAGCATAACGCTGCTTTGTAGGGCCTGAAAATCACTTTGTGTACACATGTAGACGCAGTTTGTTTTCCACCAGGGAAACTGTTCAAAAAACACTTCATTTCTCTGCAGGAAAAACTATGGCGCAGGATAGTAAGTTTCAAGTGGTTTCACAAATATAGCAGTTCAGACTCATTGAGTTTCATTCCACTTCAGTTTTGGCCCAATGCAAGTCAATGGGGGATTTCAAAAAGTGAGAGAATGAGATGTTCAAGTGCACTTGAAAAACAGTTGGGAAACCATCCAAACAGTTACAACCATAAGGGTAATTGGGGAATTCATCATTTAGAACTGCTTTTTACCAGAGTATTTTCTACTCCCTTCCACAGAGTTAGGACTTTAAGTTAAAAACTTGAATTCAGCATAACGCTGCTTCAGAGCCCGAAAAATCACTTTGTGTACATGTAGGACGCTTGTTTTCCACCAGGAAACTGTTCAAAACACTTCATTTCTCTGTGAAAAAACTATGGCTTAGATGTGTTTCAAGTGGTTTCACAAGATAGCAGTTCAGGACTCATTGAGTTTCATTCCACTTCAGTTTTGTCCCAATGCAAGTCAATGGGGATTTCTGTAAAAAGTGAGTATGAGATGTCTAAGTGCACTTTGAAAACAGTTGGGAAACCATCCAAACAGTTCTTAACCATAAGGGTAATTGGGAATCTATCATTTACAACTGCTTTTACCAGGAGTATTTTCTACCTTCCACAGAGTTAGACTTGAAGGTAACTTGAATTCAGCATAACGCGTTTTCCTCAGGGCCTGAAAATCAATCCTTTGTGTACATTACGTGTGACGGCTTGTTTTCCAAATTCCAGGAAACTGTCTCAAACACTTCATTTCCTGTGAAAAACTATGGCGTAGATGTGTTTCAAGTGGTTTCACAACATAGCAGTTCAGACTCTTGAGTTTCATTCCACTTCAGATTTGGCCCAATGCAAGTCAATGGATTTCAAAAGGAGTATGAGATTTCAGTTCACTTGAAAAACAGTTGGGAAACCATCCAAACAGTTCTAACCATAAGGGTACTGGAATTCACATTTACAAATGCTTTACCATATTTTCACTTTCCAAGAGTTAACTTGAAGGTAACTTGAATTCAGCATAACGCTTTCAGGGCCTGAAAACACTTTGTGTACACATGTGTGACGGCTTGTTTTCCACCAGGAAACTGTTCAAAACACTTCATTTCTGTGAAAACTATGGCAGATGTGTTTCAAGTGGTTTCACAACATAGCAGTTCAGACTCATTGAGTTTCATTCCACTTCAGTTTTGGCCCAATGCAAGTCAATGGGGATTTCAAAAGTGAGTATGAGATGTTCAAGTTCACTTTGAAAAACAGTTGGGAAAGCATCCTAACAGTTCTTAACCATAAGGGTACTGGGGAATTCATCATTTACAACTGCTTTTACCAGAGTATTTTCACTTTCCACAGAGTTAGTCTTGAAGGTAACTTGAATTCCGCATAACGTGTTTCCTAGGGCCTGAAAATCACTTTGTTCACATGTGTGACGGCTTGTTTTCCACCAGGAAACTGTTCAAAACACTTCAATTCTGTTGAAACTATGGCTAGATGTGTTTCAAGTGGTTTCTACACTTAGCAGTTCAGACTCATTGAGTTTCTTCACTTTCAGTTTTGGCCCAATGCAAGTCAATGGGGATTTCAAAAAGTGAGTATGAAGATGTTCAAGTTCACTTTGAAAACAGTTGGGAAACCATCCAAACAGTTCTTAACCATAAGTTCATGGGAATTCATCATTTACAACTGCTTTACCAGAGTATTTTCACTTTCCAAGAGTTAGACTTGAAGGTAACTTGAATTCAGATAACGTGCTTTCAGAGCCTGAAAATCACTTTGTGTACACATATGTGACGGCTTGTTTTCCACCAGGAAACTAGTTCAAAACACTTCATTTCTGTGAAAACTATGGCAGATGTGTTTCAAATGGTTTCACAACATAGCAGTTCAGACTCATTGAGTTTCATTCCACTTCAGATTTGGCCCAATGCAAGTCAATGGGGATTTCAAAAAGTGAGTATGAGATGTTCAAGTTCACTTTGAAAAACAGTTGGGAAACCATCCAAACAGTTCTTAACCATAACGACTGGGAATTATCATTACAACTGCTTTTACCAGAGTATTTTCACTTTCCACAGAGTTAGACTTGAAGGTAACCGGAATTCAGCATAACGCTCTTTCGTGGCCTGAAAATCACTTTGTGTATAATGTGTGACGGCTTGTTTCAACCAGGAAACTGTTCAAAACACTTCATTTCTGTGAAAACTATGGCGAGATGTGTTTCAAGTGGTTTCACAACATTAGCAGTTCAGACTCATTGAGTTTCATTCCACTTCAGTTTTGGCCCAATGCAAGTCAATGGGGATTTCAAAATGTGAGTATGAGATGTTCAAGTTCACTTTGAAAAACAGTATGGAAACCATCCAAACAGTTCTTAACCATAAGGGTACTGGGGAATTCATCATTTACAACTGTTTACCAGAGTATTTTCACTTTCCACAGAGTTAGACTTGAAGGTAACTTGAATTGTAGCATAACGCGCTTGTCAGGGCCTGAAAATCACTTTGTGTACACATGTGTGACGGCTTGTTTTCCACCAGGAAACTGTTCAAAACACTTCATTTCTGTGAAAAACTATGGCAGATGTGTTTCAATTGTTTTCACAACATAGCAGTTCAGACTCATTGAGTTTCATTCCACTTCAGTTTTGGCCCAATGCAAGTCAATGGGGATTTCAAAAGTGAGAATGAGATGTTCAAGTGCACTTTGAAAACAGTGGAAACTTCACCTTTCCATAGAGTTAGATTTTGAATTTTGTTAAAACCCCCAAATTTTTTCCAAAAAAGGGTTTTAAAATTTAACCCCGGTTTTGGCCTTTTCAGGAAAGCCCTTTGGAAAATTTTCCCAACTTTGGGGGGAAAAAACCCACAAAAGGGGGTTTTTTGGACGGGGCTTTTGTTTTTTTTTTTTTTTTTTTTTTTTTTTTTTTTTTTTTTTTTTTTTTTTTTTTTTTTTTTTTTTTTTTTTTTTTTTTTTTTTTTTTTTTTTTTTTTTTTTTTTTTTTTTTTTTTTTTTTTTTTTTTTTTTTTTTTTTTTT
This sequence comes from Polypterus senegalus, assembly GCF_016835505.1. Classification (NCBI taxonomy): domain Eukaryota; kingdom Metazoa; phylum Chordata; class Cladistia; order Polypteriformes; family Polypteridae; genus Polypterus; species Polypterus senegalus. The sequence goes on along the minus strand of NW_024381245.1, from coordinate 22,676 downwards.
TTTTTTTTTTTTTTTTTTTTTTTTTTTTTTTTTTTTTTTTTTTTTTTTTTTTTTTTTTTTTTTTTTTTTTTTTTTTTTTTTTTTTTTTTTTTTTTTTTTTTTTTTTTTTTTTTTTTTTTTTTTTTTTTTTTTCCCACCCAGGAAACCCTGTTTCCAAAACATTTTTAAAATTTTTCTTTTTTTGGAAAAAACCTTTTTTGGAAAAAAAGGATGTGTTTCAAGGGGTTTTCCCAAAACTTTGCAGTTCAGACTAAATTTTTCCCTTTTCCACTTGTTTTGGCCCAATGCAAGTCAATGGGATTTAAAAAAGGAGTAGGGAGATTTTCTTTTCATTTTAAAAAAAAGGGGAAACCATCCAAACAGTTTTTAACCCATGGGGGAAACTGGGGAATTTATCTTTTTAAAACTGCTTTTACCAGAGTTTTTTATTTTCCACAGAGTTAGACTTGAAGGTAACAAATTCAGCAAAACGCTGCTTCAGGGCCTAAAAATCATTTTGTGTACACATGGGGACGGGTTTGTTTTAAACCAGGAAACTGTTAAAAACATTTTATTTCTGTAAAAAACTAGGGTTTGGGATGTGTTTCGTGGTTTCACAACATAGCAGTTCAGACCCCATTGAGTTTCATTCCATTTATTTTTGGGGCCCAATGCAAGCCAAGGGGGATTTAAAAAGTGGGGTATGAGTTCGGGTTCACTTTAAAAAACAAAAACCATCCAAACAGTTTTTAAAACCATAAGGTACGGGGGAATTCATTTTCAACTGTTTTTTACCAGAGTATTTTCACTTTCCAAAGAGTTGGGGTTTTGAAGGTAACTTGAATTTGGCATAACGCGTTTCAGGGCCGGGAAAATCACTTTGTGTACACAGGGTTGCTTTGTTTTCCACCGGGGAAACTGTTAAAAACACTTTTTCCCTTGTAAAAAACTATGAAGATGTTTTTCAAGGGGTTTTCCCCCACAACATAGCATTTCGACTCTTTTGAGCCCCATTCCACTTCTTTTGGCCCCAATGCAAGAAAGGGTTTTCCCAAAAGTAAGAATGAGATGTTAATGCACTTTAAAAAACAGTTAAAACCATCCAAAAAAGTTTTAACCCATATGGGTACTGGGGAATTCATTTATTTAAACTGCTTTACCGGGAGTATTTTCATTTTTCCACAGAGTTGGGATTGAAGGTAATTTTGAATTCAGCATAAACGCTGTTTAGGGCCGGGAAAACATTTTTTGTGTAAATGTGAAAGGGGGCTTGTTTTCCACCCGGGAAACTGTTCAAAACATTTCTTTTCCCTGTAAAAAACTAGGGCGCAGATGTGTTTCAAGTGGTTTCACAAAAAAGAAAAGTTCAGACTCATTGAGTTTCATTCCACTTCATTTTTGGCCCAATGCAAGTTCCAATGGGGTTTTCCCCAAAAAGTGAGTATGAGATGTTCTTTCACTTTAAAAACGGGTTGGGAAACCATCCAAACAGTTTTAAACCCAAAAGGGGTTACTAAAATTTCCCCTTTAAACCCGCTTTTACCAGAGTTTTTTCACTTTCCCACAGAGTTAGACTTGAAGGTAACCTTAACCAGCATAACGCTTTAGAGCCTGAAAATCATTTTTGGTAACTGTGAGGGTTTGTTTTCCTTTTCGGGAAAACCCGTTCAAAACCCCCCTTTCTGGAAAAACCATGGCGCAGATGTTTCCAAAATGGTTTCACAAAATAGCAGTTAAAGACCCCTTTGATTTTCCCATTCCACTTCTTTTTTGGGCCCAATGCAAGTCAAGGGGGTTTTAAAAGTGAGTTTTGAGATGTTCAATTTCATTTAAAAACAGTTGGGAAACCATCCAAACATTTTCAACCCATAAGGGAGGGGGAATTTCCATCATTTAAAAATGCTTTTCCCAAAGAGTATTTTATTTTCCAAGAATTTAGACTTGAAGGTAACTTAAATTTTGGCATAACGCTTTTTCCCGGGGCCTAAAAATCACTTTGTTAAATGTGTAGGGCTTGTTTTCCACCAGGAAACTGTTTAAAACTTTTAAATTTCTGTGAAAACTAGGGCCCGGGGATGTTTTTCCCGGGGGGCCCACAACATAGCAGTTCAGACTCATTGATTTTTTTTTTTCCACTTCTTTTTTTGGGGCCCAATGCAAGTCAATGGGGTTTTCCCAAAAAGGAGTATAAATGTTCAATTTCATTTTAAAAAAACATTTGGGGAAAATCCAAACATTTTCTTAACCAAAAGGGACGGGAATTCATCTTTTTACAACTGCTTTTACCAGAGATTTTCACTTTCCACAGAGTTGGGCTTGAAGGTAACTTGAATTCAAATAACGTCCGGGCCCTTTAAAAACCCATTTTTGGGGTAAAATTGTGACGGCTTTTTTTTCCCCACCGGGAAAATTCCTTAAAAACATTTCCCACCCTGGGGAAAAAACTATGGCTTAGATGTTTTTCCCAAGGGTTTTTTCTTAAAATAGCAGTTCAGACTCATTGATTTTTTTTTTCCACTTCAGTTTGGCCCCAACGTCAATGGGGTTTTCCCAAAAAGTGAGTATGGGGATTTTCTTTTCACGAAAACATTTGGGGAAAACCACCCAAAACAGTTTTTAACCATAAGGGTACGGGGAATTCATCATTTACAACTGCTTTTCCCAGAGCATTTTCACTTTCCACAGAGTTAAACTTGAAGGTAACGGAATTCAGCATAACCCCGCTTCGGGCCTGAAAATCACTTTGTGTAACATGTGGAGGGCTTTTTTTCCCAACCCGGGAAAACCCGTTCAAAAAAATTTCATTTCTGGGGAAAACTATGGCGGGGATGTGTTTCAAGTGGTTTCACAACATACAGTTCAGACTCTTGAGTTTCTTCCACTTCAGTTTGGGGCCCAATGCAAGCCAATGGGGTTTTCCCAAAAAGTGAGTATGAGATGTCGGGTTTCACTTTGAAAAACAGGGGGGAAAACCATCCAAACAGTTTTTAAACCCATAAGGGTACGGGGAAACCTTCCATTTAAAACCGTTTTACCGGGAAAATTTTCACTTTCCACAGAGTTAGACTTGAAGGTAACTTAAATCAGCATAACGCTGTTTTCAGGGCCCAAAAAATCACTTTGTGTACACATGGGACGGTTTTTTTTCCCAACCAGGAAACTGTTAAAAACACTTCATTTTTTGGGGAAAACTAGGGCCCAGATGTGTTTCAAGTGGTTTCAAAACATAGAGTTCAGACTCATTGATTTTCCCTTTCCCATTCAGTTTTGGCCCAATGCAAGTAAAATGGGATTTCAAAAGTGAGTATGAGATGTTCAAGTTCATTTTTAAAAAACAGTTGGGAAACCACCCCAAACAGTTTTTAAAATATAAGGGATTGGGAATTCATCATTTAAAAATGCTTTTCCAGAGTATTTTCACTTTCCACAGAGTTAGACTTGGGTAACTTGAATTAAAAGTTTTAACGTTTTTCCAGGGCCGGGAAAATCACTTTTGTGACACATGTGTGAGGGTTTTTTTTCCCAAATTTGGAAACTGTTCAAACACCATTCTTTCTGGGGAAAACAAAGGGCCAAAGTTTTAAGGGGTTTTCACAACAAAAAGAAGTTCAGACTCATTGTTTTTCTTTCCCAAATTTCGTTTTTGGCCCAATGCAAGTAAAGGGGGATTTTAAAAAGTGGGGAATGAGATGTTCGGCCACTTTGAAAAACAGTTAAACCATCCAAACATTTCCCCAAAAAAGGGGGCCCTGGGGAACATCATTTACAACTGCTTTTAAATTTATTTTCATTTTCCCCACAGAGTTAGCTTGAAGGTAACTTGAATTCGGATAAGGGGTTTTCGGGGCCTAAAAACACTTTGTGTAACGTGTGAGGCCCTTTTTTCCAAGGGGAAACTTTTCCCAAAACATTTAAATTTTGGGGGAAAAACTAGGGCCCAGATGTGTTTAAATGGTTTCACAAAAAAGCATTAGACTCATTGAGTTTTTTTTCCATTTCAGTTTTGGGGCCCAATGCAAGCCAATGGGGATTTCAAAAGTGAGAAAGAGATTTTCAAGTTCACTTTAAAAAACATTTGGGGAAACCCCATCCAAACAGTTTTAAAATAAAAGGGGGTACGGGGAATTCATCATTTAAACTGTTTTTACCAGAGTATTTTTCACTTTCCACAGAGTTGGGACTTGAAGGTAACTTGAATTTGACATAACGCGTTTCAGAGCCTGAAAATCACTTTGTGTTAATTTTTGGGTGACGGCTTTTTTCCCAAAAGGGAAACTGTTCAAACACTTTTATTTCTGGGAAAAAACCATGGCAGATGTTTTTCCCTTGGGGGTTTCACAACATAGAAAAGTTCAGACTCATTGAGTTTCATTCCACTTCAATTTTTTGGGCCCCAATGCAAGTCAATGGGGATTTAAAAAAAGGGAGTATGAGATGTTCGCATTTTTAAAAAACAGTTGTTAAACCAAACAGTTTTTAAACCCAAAAGGGTACGGGGAATTCATCATTTACAACTGTTTTTTACCAGGGTTTTTCACTTTCCACGGGATTTTAAAATTTAAGGTAATTGAATTAAACAACGGTTTGGGGCCGGGAAAATTACCTTTTGTGCACATGGGGAGGGCTTTTTTTCCCAACCGGGAAAAACGGGTTCAAACACTTCTTTTCCCCTGGGGAAAACTATGGCTGGGATGTGTTTCAAGTGGTTTACAACATACAGTTCAGACTCATTGAGTTTCTTTCCCACTTGGGGCCCACCCAAGTCAATGGGGATTTAAAAGGGATATGAGATGTTTTTCCCTTTAAAAAACAGTTGGGCCATCCAAACAGTTCTTAACTATATGGGTACGGGGGAATTTACCATTTAAAACTGCTTTTCCCGGGAGAATATTCCAAGAGTTAGACTTGAAGGTAATTTTAAAATTGTAAACGCTTTCAGACCCTTTGGAAAATCACTTTGGGGTAAATGTGTGAGGGGCTTGTTTTCCACCAGGAAACTGTTCAAAACACTTAATTTCGGGGGAAAACTTTTGGGTTGATGTTTTTCCCGGGTGGTTTCACAACAAAGCATTTCCCGGGGACTCTTGAGTTTCTTCCCCCAGTTTTGGCCCAATGCAAGTAAATGGGATTTCAAAAGTGGGGTTGGGGATTTAAGTTCATTTTAAAAAACATTTGGGGAAAAACCATCCAAACAGTTCTTAACCAAAGGGTACGGGGAATTTCATTTAAAACCCGCTTTTACCGGGAGTATTTTCATTTTCCACAGAGTTAGACTTAAGGAAAACCTTGGGAATTTCGGAAAAGTTTTGGGCCTAAAAAATCACTTTGTGCAAAAGGGAAGGCTTGTTTTCCCCCCGGGGAAACTGTTAAAAACACTTCTTTTCCCTGTGAAAATTTGGCGCGGGATGTGTTTCAAGGGGTTTTTACAACATAGCATTTGGGGGACCCCCTTTGAGTTTCTTTCCCTTAATTTCCCCAACCAAATTTTAAAAGGGGATTTAAAAAGTAAGAATGAGATGTTCAATTTCACTTTGAAAACCAGTTGGGCCATCCAAACAGTTCTTAACCAAAATGGGTACTGGGGAATTCATCATTTAAAAACCTTTTTTACCGGGAGTATTTTCATTTTCCCAGAGTTAGACTTGAAGGTAATTGAATTAAAACCCAAACCCCGCTTCAGGGCCGGGAAAATCATTTTTGTGTACACATGTGTGACGGCTTGTTTTAAGGAAACTGTTCAAAAACTTCATTTCTGTAAAAAAACCATGGCAAAGGGGGTTTAAATGGTTTCACAAAATAGCGGGCCCCAAACCTAAAGGTTTCATTCCACTTCGGCCCAACGTCGGGGTTTTCCCCAAAAAGTGATTTGGGATTTTCGTTCACTTTGGTTGGGAAACCATCCAAAAAGTTTTAAAACCATAAGGGTACGGGGGAATTCATCTTTTTAAACTGTTTTTACCGGGAGTTTTTTTCACTTTCCAAAGAGAAAATTTGAAGGTAATTTTGAATTCAGCTTTAAGGGTTTTGGGGCCGGGAAAAATCATTTTTGTGTACACATTGGGACGGTTTTGTTTTCCACCAGGAAACTGTTAAAAAACCCCTTATTTCTGTAAAAAACTAGGGCCCGGGGATGTTTTTTCAAGTGGGTTTCCCACAAAATAGGTTCGGGACTCTTTGGGATTTTCTTTCCAATTTCATTTTTGGGCCCAATGCAAGTAAAAGGGGATTTCAAAAGAGAATGAGATGTTAATGCATTTAAAAAACATTTGGGGAAAACCCATCCAAACAGTTTTAACCAAAAGGGGAAGGGGGAATTCACTTTTTAAACTGTTTTTCCCAGAGTTTTTTCAATTTCCACAGAGTTAGACTTAAAGGGGAACCTTAAATTTCGAAAGGGGGGGCTTCAGGGCCTGAAAATCACTTTTGTGTACACATGTGTTTTTTGGCTTGTTTTCCACCAGGAAACCTTTTAAAAAACATTTTCACCCTGGGGAAAATTTAGGGCGAGGTGTTTTTCCCAATGGTTTCACAAATAGCATTTCCCACCATTGAGTTTTTTTCCCACTTCATTTTTGGGCCCAACGTCAAGGGGGTTTTAAAAAGTGAGTATGAGATGTTTTTCATTTTAAAAAAACAGGGGGGAAACCATCCAAACAGTTTTTAAAATTTAAAGGGACGGGGAATTTAATTATTTACAACTGCTTTCCCAGGAGTTTTTTCATTTTCCCCACAGAGTTAGACTTTAAGGTTAACTTGAATTAAAAGAAAACCGCGTTTGGCCTAAAAATCACTTTTTAAAACATTGTGACGGCTTGTTTTCCACCAGGAAACTGTTAAAAACACTTCATTTCTGTAAAAATACTAGATGTGTTTCAAGTGGTTTCAAAAATAAGAAGTTTAGATTCATTGATTTTCCCCATTCCACTTCTTTTTTGGGGCCCAATGCAAGCCAAGGGGGTTTTCCCAAAAAGTGAGAATAGATGTTAAGGGGCACTTTAAAAAACAGTTGGGAAACCACCCAAAAACAGTTTTAAACCCATAAGGGTACTGGGGAATTCATCATTTAAACTGTTTTTTACCAGAGTTTTTTACTTTCAGAGTTAGACTTAAGGTAACGGAATTCAGCAAAAAACCCCGTTTGACCTTTGAAAATCATTTTTGGTAAAATGGGGACGGCTTTTTTTCCAACCGGGAAAACTGTTAAAAAACATTTCCCATTTCTGTGAAAAAAATAGGGCAGATGTTTTCAAGGGGTTTTCCCCACAAATAATTTCCAGACCATTGAGTTTCTTTCCATTTCCTTTTGGGCCCCAATGCAAGTCAATGGGGATTTAAAAAAGTGAGTATGAGATGTTCTTTCACTTTAAAAAACAGTTAAAACCATCCAAACAGTTCTTAAACTATAAGGGTACGGGGGAATTCATCATTTAAAACTGTTTTTACCAGGGGAAATTTTCACTTTCCACAGAGTTAGATTTGAAGGAATTTGGGAATTCAGCATAACCCCTTTTTTAGAGCCTGAAAATCACTTTGTAAACTTTTGTGGGGAGGCTTTTTTTCCCAAAATTTGGAAACTGTTCAAAACACTTCTTTTTGTGAAAAACTAGGGTAGGGTTGTGTTTCCAAGTGGGTTTCACAACATAGAAAAGTTCAGACTAAATTGAGTTTCTTTCCCCACTTCATTTTTGGGCCCAATGAAGCCAATGGGTTTTCCAAAAGTGAGTATGAGATGTTCAAGTTCATTTTGAAAAACAGTTGGGAAACCACCCAAAAACAGTTTTTAACCATAAATGGGGAATTACATTTAAAACCCGCTTTTACCAGAGTTTTTTTCATTTTCCACAGAGTTAGACTTGGGTTAACTTGAATTCAGCATAACGCCCTTGGGGCCTGAAAATCACTTTGTGAACATTGTGACGGTTTTTTTTCCACCGGGAAACTGTTAAAAAACACTTCATTTCTGGAAAACTTTTGGCTTAGATGTGAAGTGGTTTCACAACATAGCAGTTCGGGACTCATTGAGTTTCTTTCCCACTTAAATTTTTGGGGCCCAATGCAAGTCGGTTTTCCCAAAAGTAAGAATGAGATGTTAAATGACTTTAAAAAAACATTTGGGGAAAAACCATCCAAACATTTCCCCAACCAAAAGGGAAAGGGGGGAAATTTCATCATTTAAAACCCGCTTTTCCCCAAAAAAGTTTTTTCACTTTCCACAGAGTTAGACCTGAAGGTAATTTGAATTTGGCATAAGGGTTTTTTCGGGGCCCCAAAAATCACTTTGTGTACACATGTGTGACGGTTTGTTTTCCACCAGGAAACTGTTCAAAACATTTTATTTTTTAAAAAAAACTATCCCGGGGATGTGTTTCAAGTGGCCACAAAAATAGCAGTTCAGACCCCATTGAGTTTCATTCCACTTCAGTTTTGGCCCAATGCAAGTCAATGGGGATTTCAAAAAGTGAGTGAGATGTTCAAGTTCACTTTGAAAAAGTTTAAACCACCCAAAACGGGTTTTAACCATATGGGTATGGGAATTTCATCATTTAAACTGCTTTTACCAGAGTATTTTATTTTCCACAGAGTTAGATTTGAAGGTAACTTAAATTTTTGGCATAACGCCGCTTCAAGCCTGAAAATCACTTTTGTAAAATGTGAGGGCTTGTTTTCCCACCAGGAAACTTTTCAAAACATTTATTTCTGTAAAAAATTTGGTTTAGATGTTTTTCCCAAGTGGTTTCACAACATAGCAGTTCGGGACCCCATTGATTTTCCCCCATTCCACTTCAGTTTTGGGCCCAATGCAACCCAAAGGGGACCCCCAAAAAGTGAGAATGAGATGTTCAAGGGCATTTTAAAAAACAGTTGGGAAACCATCCAAACAGTTAAACCATAAGGGAATTGGGGAATTCATCATTTAAACCCGGCTTTTCCCAGAGTATTTTTTTTTTCCAAAGGGAGTTGGGACTTGAAGGTAATTTTGAATTCAGCATAACCCCGCCAGGGCCTAAAAATCATTTTGGTGTACAAAATGGTGACGGCTTGTTTTCCCACCGGGAAAACGGTTCAAAACTTCATTTCTGGGGGGAAAAAAAACTATGGCGCAGATGTGTTTAAAGGGGTTTTCACAAAATACAGTTCAGACTCATTGATTTTTTTTTCCCCACTTAAATTTTTGGGCCCAAAAAGGGTCAAGGGGATTTAAAAGGGGAGTATGAGATGTCTTCACTTTGAAAACAGTTGGGAAACCATCCAAACAGTTTTTTTAAAACCATGGGGAAATTGGGAATTACATTTAAACTGTTTTTTACCAGAGTATTTTCACTTTCCACAGGGGTTAGATTTTAAAGGAAAACTTGAATTCAGCAAAAAGGCTTCGGGGCCCCGGAAAATCACTTTGTGAAAATTTTTGAGGACGGTTTGTTTTCCCCCAAAGGAAACTGTTAAAAACACTTAATTTCTGTAAAAAACTAGGGCCCTTGATGTGTTTCAAGTGGTTTCACAACAAAGCAGTTCAGACTCATTGAGTTTCTTTCCACTTCAGTTTTGGCCCAATGCAAGTCAATGGGACCCCCAAAAGGAGTATGGGGATTTGTTCACTTTAAAAAAACATTTGGGGAAACCACCCAAAAACAGTTTTAACCCAAAAGGGTTAGGGGAAAATTTCATTTACAATTTTTTTTCCCGGGAGTATTTTCACTTTCCGCAGAGTTAGACTTAAAGGAATTTTAAATTTTGGCATAACGCTTTCAGGGCCTGAAAATCACTTTGTGTACACATGTGTGACGGCTTGTTTTCCACCAGGAAACTGTTAAAAAACATTTTATTTTGGGTAAAAAACAAAGGTTTGGGATGTGTTTCAAGGGGTCCCCAAATATAGCAGTTTAGACCCCTTGAGTTTCTTTCCACTTCAGTTTTGGCCCAATGAAAATAATGGGATTTAAAAAAGGAAAGGAGATGTTCGTTCATTTTAAAAAACATTTGGGGAAACCCATCCAAACAGTTTTTAAACCCAAAGGGAATTTGGGGGAATTCATCATTTAAACTGTTTTTACCGGGAGTTTTTTTCCTTTTTCCACAGAGTTAGACTTAAAGGGAAATTTTTAAACCCAGCATAACGCTGTTTCGGGCCTGAAAATCACTTTGTAAAACATTGTGACGGTTTTTTTTCCACCGGGAAAACTGTTCAAAAAAATTTCATTTCTGTGAAAACTATGGGCGAGTTTTTCAAGTGGTTTCAAAAATAGCAGTTCAGATTTAAATTGAGTTTCATTCCATTTCTTTTTTGGGCCCAATGCAAGAAAAGGGGATTTAAAAAGTGAGATGTTCTTTTACTTTAAAAAACAGTTGGGAAACCACCCAAAAACAGTTTTTAAAACCATAAGGGTACTGGGGAATTCATCTTTTTAAACCCGCTTTTACCGGGAGTTTTTTTCACTTTTCCACAGAGTTAGACTTAAAAGGTAACTTGAATTCAAGATAAGCTGCTTCGGGGCCTGAAAATCATTTTTGGTACACTTTGGGGACGGCTTGTTTTCCAAAAAAACTGTTCAAAACACTTCATTTCTGTAAAAAACTAGGGCCCAGGAGGGGTTTAAATGGTTTCACAAAAAATAGCAGTTCAGATCAGAGTTTCTTTCCCCCACTTCCAGTTTTGGGGCCCAATGCAAGTAAAAGGGATTTAAAAAAAGGAGAATAAATTTTCCCGGGCATTTTGGAAAAAATTTGGGGAAAACCCAAACCCAAAACATTTCCCCAAACTATAAGGGTATTTGGGGAATTCATTTTTTTACAACTGTTTTTTACCAGAGTATTTTCATTTTCCCCACAGAGTTGGGACTTGAAGGTAACTTGAATTCGGGAAAAAAATGTTCAGGGCCTAAAAAATCATTTTTGGTACACATGTGTAACGGCTTTTTTTTCCCCACGGAAACTTTTAAAAAACATTTCATTTCTGGGGAAAACTATTAGGTGTTTTTAAAATGGTTTCACAAAATAGAAAAGTTCAGATTTTCTTTTGATTTTCCCATTCCACTTCAGTTTTGGCCCAATGCAAGTCAATGGGGCCCAAAAAAGGAGTAAAATTTTCAAGGGTTCATTTTTAAAAAACATTTGGGGAAACCACCCAAAAAGTTTTTAAACCCATAAGGGAAGGGGGGAAATTTCATCTTTTTACAACTGCTTTTACCAGAGTATTTTCCCCTTTCCACAGAGTTAGCCCTTAAAGGGGTAACTTGAATTAAAGAAACGTTTCTCGGGGCCTGAAAATCATTTTTGTGTACAAGTGGACGGTTTGTTTTCCAAAGGAAACTGTTAAAAAACACTTCATTTCTGGGGGGAAAAACTAGGGCCCAGTGTTTTTTTCCCCAATGGCCACAACAAGCAGTTCAGACTCATTGAGTTTAACCCATTTCCCCAGTTTTTTCCCAATGGCCTGGGGATTTCAAAAAAGTGAGAATGAGATTTTCGGCATTTTGGAAAAAGGGGGGAAAAACCATCCAAACAGTTTTAACCATAAGGGTACTGGGGGAATTCATCATTTAAAACCCGTTTTTTACCAGGGGGTATTTTCTTTTTCCACAATTTAAAAATTTGAAGGTAACTTGAATTAGATAACGTTGTTTCAGGGCCTGAAAATCATTTTTGGCACATGGGGACGGCTTGTTTTCCACCAGGAAACTGTTAAAACCATTTCATTTCTGTAAAAAACTATGGCTTAGATGTGTTTCAAGTGGTTTCACAACAAAAAAAAATTAGACTCATTATTTCTTTCCATTTCTTTTGGCCTAAATGCAAGTAAATGGGTTTTTAAAAAAGTGAGTATGAGATGTTCTTCACTTTAAAAAACGGGTTGGGGAAAAACCATCCAAACAGTTCTTAACCATAAGGGAAATTGGGGAAATTTAATTACAAACTGTTTTTACCAGAGTATTTTCACTTTCCACAGAGTTAGACTTAAAGGGTTTAACTTGAATTCAGCATAACCCCTTTCAGGGCCTGAAAATCACTTTGTGTACAAAATGGGGGGAGGGTTTGTTTTACCGGGAAACTGTTAAAAAACACTTCTTTTCCCATGAAAAACTTTTGGCGGGGATGTGAAAGGGGTTTTCCCACAACATAGCATTTTGGGCCCCAAATTGAGTTTCCCCACTTCTTTTGGCCCAATGAAAAGTCAAGGGGGATTTAAAAAAGTGAGTATGAGATGTCTAAGTTCACTTTAAAAAAAGTTGGGAAACCATCCAAACAGTTTTTAAAACCAAAAGGGTAGGGGGAATTCATCATTTACAACTGTTTTTACCGGGAGTATTTTTAATTTTCCACAGAGTTAGACTTGAAGGTAACTTGAATTAGCATAACGCTTTGGGGGCCCAAAAAAATCATTTTTGTGTACACATTGTGAGGGCTTGTTTTCCACCGGAAACTTTTCCCAAAACACTTTTTCCCTGGGGAAAACTATGGCGAGAGGGGTTTTTCAAGGGGTTTTCCACAAAAACAGTTCAGATTTTTTTTGAGTTTCTTTCCCCAAAAAGTTTTGGCCCAATGCAAGTAAAGGGGGTTTTCCCCAAAAAAGTGAGAATGAGATTTTCGGGGCACTTTGAAAAACAGGGGGGAAACCATCCAAACAGTTTTTAACCAAAATACTGGGGAATTCATCTTTTTACAACTGCTTTTACCGGGAGTATTTTCACTTTCCACAGATTTAAACCTTGGGGGGCAACTTGAATTAGCATAAGGGTTTTCAGGGCCTGAAAATCACTTTGTGTACACATGTGTAAAGGCTTTTTTTCCAAATTCGGGAAAAACTGTTCAAAAAAATTTCCTTTTCTGTGAAAACTAGGGCCCAAGATGTTTTTCCCAATGGTTTCCACAACATAGCAGTTCAGACTCATTGAGTTTTTTTTCCACTTCAGTTTTCCCAATGGTCAATGGGGATTTAAAAAAGGAGTATGAGATGTTCAAGTTCATTTTTTAAAAAACAGTTGGAAACCATCCAAACAGTTTTTAAAACCATAAGGGTACGGGGAATTCATCTTTTTACAACTGCTTTTACCAGAGTATTTTCACTTTCCACAGAGTTAGACTTTAAATTAACTTAAATTCAGATAACGCCGTTTAAAAGGGCCGGGAAAATCATTTTTTGTGTACACATGTGGAGGGGCTTTTTTTCCAAACCGGAAACTTTTTTAAAACATTTTATTTCTGGGAAAATTTGGGCGCGGGGATGTTTTTCCCAAGTGGTTTCACAACATAGCAGTTCAGACTCATTGATTTTCCCTTTCCCACTTGTTTGGGGCCCAATGAAACCAATGGGGATTTAAAAAAGTGAGAATGAGATGTTCTGCACTTTAAAAAAACAGGGGGAAACCATCCAAACAGTTTTAAACCCAAAAGGGAAATTGGGAAATTTCCCATCATTTAAACTGCTTTCCCAGAGTATTTTCATTTTCCCAAAGAGTTAGACTTGAAGGTAACTTAAATTTTGGCATAACGCGCCAGGGCCTGAAAATCACTTTGTGTACACATGTGTGACGCTTTTTTTCCCAACCGGGAAAACCGTTAAAAAACATTCCCCTTTCTGTAAAAAACTATGGCTTGGGATGTGTTTCAAGTTTTTTCACAACATAGCAGTTCAGACTCATTGATTTTCCCTTCCACTTCATTTTTGGGCCCAATGCAAGTCAAGGGGATTTCAAAAGTGGTATGAGATGCCCAAGTTTTTTTTAAAAAAAAAATTTGGGAAACCACCCAAAAATTTTCCAACCCATAAGGGTACTGGGAAATTTCCCATCATTTAAACTGTTTTTTACCAGAGTTTTTTCAAATTTTCCCAGGGGGAATTTGGGGGTAACTTAAATTTCGCATAACCCCCTTCAGGGCCTAAAAATCACTTTGTGTACACATGTGTGAGGGCTTTTTTCCACCAGGAAACTGTTTCAAAAACTTCATTTCTGTAAAAAACTATGGCGCGGTTTGGTTTAAATGGTTTCAACAAAATAGCATTTCAGACTCTTTGAGTTTCTTTCCACTTCAGTTTTGGCCCAAATGCAAGTCAAGGGGGGATTTAAAAAGTGAGTATAAATTTTCCTTTTCACTTTGAAAAATTGGGAAACCATCCAAAACAGTTTTTAAAACCAAAAGGGGTTACGGGGGAAATCTATCTTTTTAAAAACTGTTTTTACCGGGGCCATTTTCCCACAGAGTTAAAATTTGAAGGTAACTTGAATTAAAAGCATAACGCGTTTTCGGGGCCCAAAAAATAAATTTTGTGTACACATGGGGAGGGTTTTTTTTCCAAACCAGGAAACGGGTTCAAAACATTTTATTTCGGAAAACTATACCCAGGGTGTTTAAAGGGGTTTTCCCACAAATAGCAGTTTGGGACTCATTGAGTTTTTTCCATTTCAGTTTTCCCAATGGTCAATGGGGATTTAAAAAGGGAGTATGAAATGTTCAAGTTCACTTTAAAAAAACAGTTGGGAAACCATCCAAACAGTTTTTCCCCATATGGAGGGGGAATTATCATTTACAACTGTTTTTCCCAGAGTTTTTTTCATTTTCCCCAAAGAGTTGGGACTTGAAGGTAACTTGAATTAAAAGTTAACCCCTTTTCCCAGGGCCTGAAAATACCTTTGTGAAACACATGGTACGTTTTTTTTCCCAACCAGGAAACTTTTCAAAACACTTCTTTTCCCTTGGGGAAAAACTATGGCGCAGATGTGTTTCAAGGGGTTTTCCCACAACATAGCAGTTCAGACTCTTGAGTTTCTTTCCATTTCCCTTTTTTGGGGCCCAAAAAAAGTAAAAGGGATTTCAAAAAGTGAGAATGAGATTTTCAAGGGCATTTTTGAAAACATTTGGGGAAAACCATCCAAACAGTTTTTTAACCATGGGGTACTGGGGAATTCATTTTTTCAAACCGTTTACCAGAGATTTTCCCCTTCCACAGAGTTAGACTTGAAGGTAACTTGAATTCAGCATAACGCTTTCAGGGCCTAAAAAATCACCTTTGTGTACACATGTGGGGAGGGGCTTTTTTTCCCCCAAAGGAAAAACGGTTCAAAACACTTCATTTCTGGGGAAAAAACTATGGCGCGGGGTTTGGTTTCAAGTGGTTTCACAACATAGAAAAGTTCAGACTCATTGAGTTTCTTTCCCCACTTCAGTTTTGGCCCAATGAAGTAACCAAGGGATTTCAAAAGTGAGTATAAATGTTAAAGTTCACTTTGAAAACAGTTGGGAAAACCATCCAAACAGTTCTTAACCATAAGGGTTTTTGGGGAATTCTTTATTTACAACTGCTTTTCCCAAAGAGTATTTTCACTTTTTCCCAAAGAGTTAGACTTGAAGGAACTTGAATTCAGATAACCCCGTTTAGGAAAAAATTTCCCCCGGTAAAAATGTGTGAGGGTTTTGTTTTCCCCCGGGAAAAACTGTTCAAAACACTTAATTTCGGGGAAAAAACTATGGCGAGATGTTTTTCGGGTTTCACAACATAGAAAAGTTCGACCATTGAGTTTCATTCCACTTCAGTTTTGGCCCAATGCAAGTCAATGGGGATTTAAAAAAGTGAGTAAGATGCCCCTTTTCATTTTAAAAAACATTTGGGGAAAACCATCCAAACAGTTCTTAACCATAAGGGAAATTGGGGAAATTTTTATTTAAACTGCTTTTACCAGAGTTTTTTCACTTTCCAAAAGAGTTAGACTTGAAGGTAACTTAATTTCGTGAAACGCGGCTTCAGGGCCAAAAATAACTTTGTGTAAAATGTGTGACGGTTTGTTTTCCAAAGGAAACTTTTAAAAAAAACATTTTATTTCTGGGGAAAAACTATGGCTTGGGGATGTTTTAAATGGTTTCACAACATAGAAAATTTTAGACTCATTGATTTTCCCTTTCCACTTCATTTTTGGGGCCCAATGCAAGTCAAGGGGGATTTAAAAAAGTGAGTATGAAATTTTCAATTTCACTTTAAAAACCATTTAAACCCCCAAAAAAAGTTCAACCATAAGGGAATTGGGGAATTCATCTTTTTAAACTGTTTTTACCGGGAGTATTTTCACTTTCCAAGAGTTAGATTTGGGAAGGAAATTTTTGGGAATTTTTAGCAAACGCGTTTCAGGGCCTGAAAATCACTTTGGAAAATTTTAATGACCCTTTTTTTCCCCAGGAAACTTTTCAAAACCCAATTTCTTTTCCCGGGTGAAAACTAGGGCAGATTTTTCCGTTTTTTCCCCATAGCATTTCGGACTTTGAGTTTTCTTCCACTTCAGTTTTGGGGCCCAATGCAAGTCAAGGGGATTTAAAAAAGTAGTATGGGATGTTCAAGTTCATTTTAAAAAACAGTTGGGAAACCATCCAAACAGTTTTTAAAACCATAGGGGTTTACTGGGAATTCATCATTTAAAATTTTTTTTACCAGAGTATTTTCATTTTCCCCAACAGGGGAATTTAAGGTAACTTGAATTCAATAAGTTTTCAGGGCCTGAAAATCACTTTTTTTACACATGTGTGACGGTTTTTGTTTTCCACCAGGAAACTTTTCAAAAAATTTCATTTCTTGAAAACTAGGGCAGATGTGTTTCGGGGGCCCACAACATAAAGTTTTTGGGGAATTTTCTTGGTTTCATTCCACTTCAGTTTTGGCCCAATGCAAGTTAAATTGGGGATTTCAAAAAAGTGAGTATGAGATGTTGTTCATTTTGAAAACAGTTGGGAAACCATCCCAAAAAAAGTTTTTAAACCATAAGGGGTACGGGGGAATTTCATCATTTTTAAACTGTTTTTACCAGAGTATTTTCATTTTCCACGGGAGTTAGACTTGAAGGTAACTTGAATTAGCATAACCCCGGGGCCGGGAAAATCACTTTGTGTACACATGGGGAGGGCTTGTTTTCCACCGGGAAACTGTTCAAAAAAATTTTTTCTGGGGAAAAACTATGGCGAGATGTTTTTCCCAAGTGGTTTCACAACATAGATTTTAAACTCATTGAGTTTTTCCATTTCATTTTTGGGGCCCAATGAAGTCAATGGGGATTTAAAAGTGAGTATGAAAATTTTCGTTCACTTTAAAAAACAGTTAAACCCCATCCAAAAAAGCCCCTTACCAAAAGGGGTCCGGGGGAATTCATCATTTACAATTTTTTTTTACCAGAGTATTTCCCCTTTCCCAAGAGTTAGACTTGAAGGAAAATTGAATTAAAAACGGTTTGGGGCCTGAAAATCACTTTGTGTACACATGGGGACGGCTTTTTTTCCCAACCAGGAAACTTTTCAAACACTTAAATTTCTGTAAAAAACAAAAAGGCAGATTTTTTTAAGTGGTTTCACAAAATAAGTTTCAGATCATTGAGTTTTTTTTCATTTCAGTTTTGGCCCAATGGTCAAGGGACCCCCAAAAAGGAGTATGAGATGCCCAAGTTCACTTTGAAAACATTTGGGGAAAAACCCATCCAAAAAAAGTTTTTAAAACCATAAGGGTACGGGAATTCATCATTTAAAACTGTTTTTACCAGAGTATTTTCATTTTCCCCCACAGAGTTAGACTTGAAGGTAACTTGAATTCAGCATAACCCCGTTTTCAGAGCCGGGGAAAAATACTTTGTTAAATGGTGAGGGGTTTTGTTTTCCACCGGGGAAATTTGTTAAAAAAACACTTTATTTTTGGGGAAAAAACTAGGGCCAGATGGTTTCAAGTGGTTTCACAAATAAAGCAGCCCAGGACCCCATTGAGTTTCTTTCCCACTTCTTTTTTGGGGCCCTAAATTTCAATGGGGATTTAAAAAAGTGAGTATGAGATGTTCAAGTTCATTTTTGAAAACAGTTGGGAAACCATCCAAAAAAATTTTAACCATAAGGGAAATTGGGGAATTCATCTTTTACAACTGTTTTACCAGAGTATTTTCACTTTCCACAGAGTTAGATTTGAAGGTAACGGGGGAATTCAGTTTTAACCCCGTTTAGGGCCGGGAAATCACTTTGTGTACAAAATGGGGACGGCTTTTTTTCCCAACCGGGAAAACTGTTAAAAACATTCAATTTCAAAAAAAATTTGGGGCGAATGTTTTTCCCAAGTGGTTTCACAAAAATAGCAGTTCAGACTCAGATTTTTTTTTCCCCCATTTCATTTTTGGGGCCCAATGCAACCAATGGGATTTCAAAAAGTGAGTATGAGATTTTCCCCGTTCACTTTGAAAACAGTTGGGAAACCATCCAAAATTTCCCAACCCATAAGGGTACTGGGGAATTACCATTTAAAATGCTTTCTTACCAGAGTTTTTTCCTTCCAAGAGTTAGACTTGAAGGAACCTTGAATTCAGCATAACGCGTTTTCAGGGCCTGAAAATCCCCCTTTGTGTCCTGTGTGACGGCTTGTTTTCCACAAGGAAACTTTTTTCAAAAACTTAAATTTCTGTAAAAAACTATTTGGGATGTGTTTTTAAGGGTTTCAAAAATAGCAGTTCAGACTCATTGAGTTTCATTCCACTTCATTTTGGGCCCAATGCAAGTCAAGGGGTTTTCCCAAAAGGAGAAATGAGATTTTCGTTCACTTGAAAAACAGTTGGGAAACCATCCAAACAGTTTTTAACCCATAAGGGTACTGGGAAAATTTACCATTTACAACTGTTTTTACCAGAGTATTTTCACTTTCCACAGAGTTAGACTTGAAGGTAATTTGAATTACAACCCCGTTTGGGCCCTTTTAAAAATCATTTTTGTGTACAAGGGAGGGGCTTGTTTTCCACCAGGAAACTGTTAAAAAACATTTTATTTCTGTGAAAAACTATAGCTGGGAGGGTTTTCAAGTGGTTTCAAAATAGCGGGTTTGGGATCTTTGGGAGTTTTTTCCACTTCAGTTTTGGCCCAATGCAAGTCAATGGGGTTTTCCCAAAAAGTGAGTTTTTTGAAATGTTCAAGTTCACTTTGAAAAAACATTTGGGGAAAAAACCATCCAAACAGTTTTTTACCATAAGGGAAATTGGGAATTCATCATTTACAACTGCTTTCTCAGAGTATTTTAAATTTCCCCCACAGATTTTAATTTTAAGGTAACGTGAATTCAGCATAACGCCGTTTTGGGGCCTGAAAATCACTTTGTGTACAATGTGTGAGGCTTTTTTTCAACCGGGAAAACCCGTTAAAAAACACTTCATTTCGGAAAAACTAGGGAGTTTGGCCAAGTGGTTTCACAAAATAGGTTCGGGACTCATTGAGTTTCTTTCCATTCATTTTTGGGGCCCAATGCAAGTCAATGGGGATTTAAAAAAGTGAGTTGAGATGCCCCCAATTTCATTTTAAAAACAGTTGGGAAACCATCCAAACAGTTTTTAAAACCATAAGGGAAAGGGGGGAAATTTCATCATTTAACAACTGTTTTTTACCAGAGTATTTTTCCTTTCCACAGAGTTAGACTTGAAGGAAAACTTGAATTAAAAGCATAATGCTTCAGGGCCGGGAAAATCACTTTGTGTACACATGTGTATTTGTTTTCCACCGGGAAACTGTTTAAAACACTTTTTTTCCCCCTGTAAAAAACTATGGCAGATGTGTTTTAAATTTTTTCACAACAAAAAGCAGTTAGACTCATTGAGTTTCTTTCCACTTCGTTTTGGCCCAATGCAAGTTCAATGGGGATTTAAAAAAGGAGGAATTTTCGTTCACTTTGAAAAAAAAAGGGGAAAAAACCATCCAAACAGTTTTTAAACCATAAGGGAGGGGAACCCATCTTTTTAACAACTGTTTTTACCAGAGTATTTTTCACTTTCCCAAAGAGTTAGACTTGAAGGTAACTTGAATTCAGATAACCCCGCTTCAGGTGAAAATCCCCTTTGTGTAAAATTGTGACGGTTTGTTTTCCCCCAAGGAAACTGTTCAAAACACTTAATTTTTTGTAAAAAACTATGGCGCGGGATGTTTTTCCCAAAGGGTTTCACCAACATAGCAGTTCAGACTCATTGAGTTTTTTTCCCCACTTCATTTTTGGGGCCCAATGCAACAAGGGGACCCCCAAAAAGTGAGTATGAGACAAGTTCACTTTGAAAATTTTGGGGGAAACCACCCAAAACAGTTTTTAACCAAAAGGGTACGGGGGAAATTCATTTTTTACAACTGCTTTTCCCAGAGTATTTTAATTTTCCACAGAGTTGACTTAAAGGGGTAACTTGAATTCAGCATAACGCTTTCAGGGCCGGGAAAATCACTTTGTGTACACATGTGTGCCCTTCTTTTTTTCCACCGGGAAAATTGTTAAAAACATTTTATTTCGGGAAAAACTATGGCGCAGATGTGTTTCAAGGGGTTTTTACAAAAAAGCAGTTGACTCATTGATTTTCCCTTTTTTCCATTTCATTTTTGGGCCCCAAAGCAAGTCAATGGGGTTTTCCCCAAAAAGTAGTGGGGAAAAATTTTCCAAGTTCACTTTAAAAAACAGTTGGGAAACCATCCAAACAGTTTTTTACCATAAGGGTAGGGGGAATTTTAATATTTAAAATGTTTTACCAGAGTATTTTCATTTTCCCAAAGATTTGACTTGAAGGTAACTTGAATTCAGCATAACCCCCTTCCAGGGCCGGGAAAATTCCTTTTTTAACACATTTTGGACGGCTTTTTTTCCCAACCAGGAAACTGTTCAAAAATTTCCTTTTTTGGGGGGAAAAACTAGGGCCCGGGGATGTGTTTCCAAGTGGTTTCACAACATAGCAGTTCGGGACCCAATTGAGTTTTTTTTCCCACTTCAGTTTTGGCCCAATGCAAGTCAAGGGGATTTCAAAAGTGAGTATGAGATGTTCGTTCACTTTGAAAACGGGTTAAAACCATCCAAAAGTTTTTAAACCCCATAAGGGAATTGGGGGAATTCATCATTTCAACTGCTTTACCAGAGTTTTTACCTTTAAAAGAGTTAGACTTGAAGGTAACTTAAATTTCGAAAACCCCGTTGCTTCGGGGCCGAAAATCCCCTTTGTGTAACGGGGAGGCTTGTTTTCCAAAGGAAACTGTTCAAAATTTTTAAATTTCTGTAAAAAACTAGGGCCAGATGTGTTTCAAGGGTTTCACAACATAGCAGTTCAGACTCATTGAGTTTCATTCCACTTAAATTTTGGGGCCCAATGCAACAATGGGGACCCCCAAAAAGGGGGAGTATGGGGATGTCTAAGTTCATTTTGAAAACAGTTGGGAAACCACCCAAAAACAGTTTTAACCATGGGGTACGGGGGAATTTCATCTTTTTACAACTGCTTTTACCGGGAGAATTTTTTTTTTCCCACAGAGTTAGACTTGAAGGTAACTTAAATTTCAGCATTAACGCTTTCAGGGCCTGAAAATCATTTTGGTACACATGTGTGAGGGGCTTGTTTTCCACCGGGAAACTGTTCAAAACATTTATTTCTGTGAAAAACTATACCCAGATGTGTTTCAAGTGGTTTCACAACATAGCAGTTTAGACTATTGAGTTTTTTCCACTTCATTTTTGGGGCCCAATGCAAGTCAATGGGGATTTCAAAAAGTGAGTATGAAATTTTCAAGTTCATTTTGAAAACATTTGGGGAAACCATCCAAACAGTTTTTTACCATAATTAGGGAACCACCCTTTTTACAACTGTTTTTCCCAGAGTATTTTCATTTTCTCCACAGAGTTAGACTTGAAGGTAACGGAATTCACATAAACCCCTTCGGGGGCCTAAAAAATCACTTTTTACAATGTGTGACGGCTTGTTTTCAACCAGGAAACTGTTAAAAACACTTATTTTCTGTAAAAACCCGGGGGCGGGGATGTGTTTCAAGTGGTTTCACAACATAGCAGTTCAGACTCATTATTTCATTCCACTTCAGTTTTGGCCCAATGCAAGTCAATGGGATTTCAAAAAGTGAGTATGATGTTCTTCACTTTGAAAACAGTTGGGAAACCATCCAAACAGTTCTTAACCATAGGGTACTGGGAATTCATCATTTACAACTGCTTTTACCAGAAGTATTTTCACTTCACAGGTTAGACTTGAAGGTAACTGAATTCAGCATACGCTGTCAGTGGCCTTGAAAATCACTTGTCACAATGTAGCGGCTTGTTTTCCAACAGGAAACTGTTCAAACACTTAATTCGGAAAACTAGTTGATGTGTTTCAAGGGTTTCAGGAATCATAGCAGTTAGACTCATTGAGTTTCATTTCCACTTCAGTTTTGGCCCAATGACAGTCAATGGGATTCTCAAAAGTGAGTATGAAGATGTTCAAGTTCACTTTAAAAGTTGGGAAACCATCCAAACAGTTCTTAACCATAGGGATTGGGAATATCATTTACAACTGCTTTACCAGAGTATTTTCACTTTCCACGAGTTAGATTGAAGGTAACTGAATTAGCAAAGCAGCTTTCAGGCCTGAAAATCACTTTGTGTATAATGTGTGACGGCTTGTTTTCCACCAGGAAACTGTTCAAAACTACTTCATTTGTGAAAAACTAGAGTGTTAAGGTTTAATAGTTACAACTGTTGAGTTTTTCACTTTCGTTTGACTCTGAACATGTTTCAAGTAGTAAATATTTCTGGATTTGAAAAAGTTTTACACAAACAGTTTAACCTAGTCGAATTCATTTGCTGTTTACAATATACTTCCAAGAGTTACTTAGTACTGAATCAATAACGTTAGAGTCAAATCGGTAAGGATTTTTCACCAGATAAACTTTGATGCTTAGTCAGATTTAATGCTTAA
>NW_024381244.1:0-6988 GCF_016835505.1 Polypterus senegalus | reverse complement strand
GATGGAAAAAGGGAAGGGGGGGGCCCGGGCCCAGAGCGGTGATTTCGGGCCAACAGCAAGCCGCCATCTTGTAAGTCAGGGCCACCCCCCCTCACGAAATTTTTGTTTTTACCAGCCCCCGTAGATGATCGGGCCCCGAAGGCCCCCCACGGGTTTTTTTCGCTGACCGTTTCACTCTTCTCAATCTCCTGTCCTAAAAAATTTAAAATCAGAGTCCACCCGGGAAAGCAAAAATTTTTTGGCGGTTTTTTTTTTGCACCGCCCCCCAAAGGGTCCAATTTTTTTTAATTTCCAAAACCCCCCGCTTAGGGGTTAGTTTTCCCCAACCCCCCCTTTTTTTAAGCACAGAGGGGCCCCAAAAGGGAGCCCAAACAGCTTTTCGTTTTTTATTTTTGCCTACCCCCTTTTAACCCCTCCCCCAAAAACCCCCTTTCCCCCCAAAAGGAAGGAGGGCCCCCCCCTTTTCCCGCCCGGGGGAATTTAAAAAATTTAAACTATTTTCCCCCATCCCGTTTAAGGGGGGCATTGTTGTCCCCCCCCGCTAGCCAGAAAACTGGGACAAGGTTCAAAAAAACGGGGAAAACCAACCCTAATAAGAAATCTTTATTTCTGACTTCGGGGGAGAGGGCTTTTCCCTTTCAGAGAAAGCGGAAGGCCCCCTTTAAGGGGTTTCAGCTGCATTTAAAAAAAATCTTTAAAGAGAATGGTTAGAAAAAAAAAAAACGTTTTCCCCCCAAATCCAAGAGCATCCTTAGAAAATTTGTTGATTAAACGGAAACCCTAAACAAGTCTTATATTTGGAATGAAGTTTATAGAAAACCCAAAGCACTGCTGCCTTTTAAAGAGTCAAAACTGCATTCCACACCGCAGCCCCCCTAATAAACATTTATTTTTCGTTATAAAAATACCGGCACAGAGAACAGGTTTTTCACAGAAGCTAGCAATAGTTTTATTTTCCTTTCCCTCAACCTCAGAGCTTTTGGCACCAGGTCGACATGACATTCTAGTAAAACGGAGAGCATGCGGATTTTGACTGCCCCCCAGGGGTTTAAAGCCCCATCTGATGATGGGAAAGGTTTGTTATTTTGGGAAACCCAAGACCCCGTTTCCCATAACAAGAACCCCCTCAGGCTCTGCCCTCCCCCCTCTTCTCTTCTGTATTTATATGTTCCCTTGGCCTATTTCGTAGCTATGGACTTTACCTTTTTTATCAGATGATACCAACTCTACTTCAATTTTAAAAAAAGTGGAACTTCATCAGACCAGCTAAAAACCTGCCTTAGTAAATTAAAACCTGGATGGGGAATTTTTAAAAATTTAAATTGCAAAAAAACAAAAAAGACCCCTTATCAGTCCATCGGGCGGGATCATAACTTCTACCTTTAAAATCTTGTTCATTTTTGATTCCTCCCTTATTCCCCCACATAAATCCTTTAAAAAACTTTTTTACTTTCATTCTCCAAACATATCCATTTTCGCCTTCCTCTCCTTTTCTAATGCCAAAACATTTGTCCCTGCTTTTACCATCCAGCCGATTTTGTAACTTCGTTTTCCATGCCCTTCTAATCTTATATACAGCTCCAGTTTTCAAACCTGTTTGTATAGTCTTCATCAAACCAGCAGCAGCAGTGAGCCATCACCCCCATCCGTGGCCTTCACTGCTCCTGGCCCTTAGAATCAATATAAAATCCTATAATAACATACAAACCTTACAAACCCAAGGCCAAACTCATCAGTGACCTTCTCCATCACTATGTGCCTGTCCGCCCACAAGGTCCTTTGATTCTGGTAATCTTTTGTGCCCCACACCCATGTACAGCAGGGCCTTCAGCTCTATAGAGTGCCAGACTTGGAATGACCTACCGAATTAATCGATCACTACCCATGAATTTTTTAAAAAAAACCCAACCTTTTGTTCAGGAAGGCTTCTTTCACTTGACTTTATTATTCTTCCCACTTTACCTCCCCTGCAAGATGCTCATTCCTTTTGTGTGTGTGTGGGTTGCGGACCATCAATTTTGTTTGTTAGATCTTGAATTTACTGTCTTAATCTTATTATTTATTTTTTGTACAAGCTATATGTATACCCTGCCGCTTTAAACTCTGTGAGTGCCTTAATTTGGGAAAGGCCATATAAATAAAATGTATTAAATTTTTATTATTATTATTATTATTATTAAGAGCCTATCCAAAGTATTTGGGATCACTGAATGCCCCTTTTTGCACTGGGGCCACTACATGATGTTTTCCACAGCCGGGAACTTATGCAAATTCAGAGAGGAGAACAGTGCTGAAGGGGCCCAAAAGGTGGTTTGGAAGTTTTCACACCGTGGATGGGGGGAATGATGCCTTGTTAATCACTTTATCAGCAGAGACAAAAAGTCCAGGGAGGGAGGGGAAGGGTGAGACCACAGGGTATGTCATTATAGGTGAAGGCGGGGGGAAAGGGAGTTGGGATTCTAGAGTCCAATCAGCTTTCCCCCAGGGTAGCAGTTATTCCCCCAAAAAACATCTGTGTAGGTGTCCCAAGGTTTTTTATTGGAGGTCACCTCCCCACCATGCTACAATTAGAAAGCATATAGACACACAGAGATTTCCCCCCTCCTTGTTTTGAGTGCCTACACTGCCTGTCACCTCAGTACTACATACCCCTTTTTCATCATGAAAAATAAGGTGTCACTGGAATAATCCAGATGTAAATGTTACTTTGTTCTCCAAAAAAATCCTAGACCAGAGCCCAATTTTTATGTCACAAATTATGTTTTTTAAATTTTCCCCGTGTTCAATCACCTGGGGGTCCTGTCCTTAATTTTTCCCAGAGCCCGAGCATTAGATGACCGGCATTTTCAAACTTTTTTTCCTCTTGTCAAATTTAATAAACGGGGGAATTTTGTTTGGAAATTCAAAAATATCCATCCAGAATCCAGACGCCACAAAAAGTTTCAAATTTAAAAAGGAAAAAAGGGGGAAACAAGGGGGGAAAAAATTTTTTTTGAGGCCCCCAAAAATTTTTAGGCCCCCCCAAAAAAAAAATTTAAAATAAAAAAAATTTAAAAAAAAAGGGGGTTCATCTTCTTTTTTTTGTAAAGTTCCAAAAAAAAATAAAAGGGGGGGGGAAAAAAAAAAAAAAAAAAAATTTTTTTTCCCTTTTTTAAAAATTTTTGTTAAAAGATGTAAAAAAATTTTCCTTTTTAATTTATCCCAAACAACATTTTTTCCCCCCTTTCAATACTTTCCCTTTTTAAAATTTTAACAAATGGGGAATTTTGTTAGGTGGAACTACCCACCCAAATCCAGCGTTTAAAAAAAAATTGGGAAAATCTCCCAAAAAAGGGGCCAAATAAGATTAAGCTACCTTTTTGGGGTTTTCAATTTCCCTGTCTTTTTTTTATATAATTTTCTTTAACCATAAACTTATTATTTGGGAAATCCTATGTTTCCATGGCATGTCTCCCCAAAAGGTCCTTTAAAAGTACCAATGGAAAAAAAACCCAAAAGTTAAGGGGGGGTTCCCAAACATCAAGACTGAATAGATGATAGATAGATAGATGATAGATAGATAGATAGAAAATTTATGATGGTATGAAAGGCACTATAGGGTAGATAGATAGATGAAGATAGATAGATAGATAGATAGATAGATAGATAGATAGAAGATAGATAGATATGAAAGGCAATTATTAGATAGATAGATAGATAGTAGTAGATAGATGATAGATAAAATGATAGATAGATAATGATAGATAGATAGGAAGGCATATATGATTTTTTTTTTATTTTTAAAACAAACTTTTTGACAAAACTCAAAATTTTAAAAACTTACATTATTATATAAATATATTTACATGTTATTTTTTGAAAAACACAAATAACCAAACAAAACCCCCTAAAAAACAAACCGCAGTTCCTCATTATCACAGTCCACAGTCACTTTCACAAAATTCATATTTGTTTTAAACTTTTCCATTTCTTGTGGATTTGTAAAAATTAAATCAATCAAAATGCTACTAAGGCACAGTATTTAAAACACAATCGGATCTTGAAACCATTCCCTTCAATTTTGTTGGCTTCTCGTTTTCCAAATAGTAATTTACTTTGCCCCATAATAAAGTTTGCAAATTACATTATTTGTGGTTCTTTAGTTTTAAACCAAACAGAATAACCTAGTGATACACCATTTCAATCCCCAACAAGCCTCTATTAAATTAAACAAAGGCTCAAGCCTTGGACAAAACATAAAACAGTGAAACACGGCCTTTCCACAGAAACAAAAAGTCAGACACCCCAGGAAAATTTTGACAAGAAGGAGTTCACAGCTAAGATCCCATTAGACCCTCCACTGAAACCCCCACCTACGGGTCAATGGGTGGTTGTATATGACTCCAGGCTGGCTCTGAGAATTCTGTGAGCCACTCTTTCTCCCATGGAGTGTCTATATCATCCCAGGAAGTCTCGAGGTTAACTTTACGACAGCCAAGTACAATTGTTTCCCTTACCGCTGTTGGGCAAAGGCATCCATAAACCTCCAACAAAAAATTTGTCTGCTGTCCAGTCCCCCGGAGATACCAAAAGTGGGGAAAACAGGACCCCTCAGGTGGATGAGTCCTCATTGAAGCTAAGAGTGCTAGCTCTCAGATACAGTGAAACCTTCAACTTGTGTTAAAAAATCTCCACCTCACTACCGTACCCAATTTGGTGGGCAATTTCATTTTGTTTTCCAACAAAATTTCTACATCAATAACATGTTTTAGTTTTGTGCACTCCATGTTTAAGATGATTAATGAAAGTTTGAGACAGTCCACCGAACTACTGTACTTGATTATTAACAATGGCCTTCCAAAACCCAGAACAATACAGGCTGTCCTCCCCTAATTGTCACCATCTGCCAGGTTTAAAAAGACTCTTATAAAAGTCCGGTATGCCCCATATATCAAATTTATTCATGGCACAGCAGCAAGTTTTCCAAATTTCAGGTTTTCAATGTGGTAAAAGAAACGTTGTGCCAATCCATCCACGGCTGATGCTCGGGAAGGATCAACAATTTTGTAAAGTCTGGGAAATGCAGCAACCTCCGAACACAATCTATAATGCCTTGCCCCCCCATCCAGTGGTTTGAAACAGGACACTTCTCCAAGCCAATGCAGGCCACCCCAAAAAAAAGTTGATTAAAACTTCCTGAATATTTTGAAGCAGCTGTGCAGGAGGCTCTAAACAAATGCATTTATCCACAGTCCTGAGGCTATGGGGTTGTTAATTAGGCATCCTGCCTCTGTAGGATAACTGAGGTAGAATCCACCTCCACCGAAGCAACCCGATCCTTCACCTTCTGCAGTACTCCATCCCAGTTCTTTCATTAAGTGTTCATCCCCAAGAAACACCCTAAATATAAATCCTTAAAGGGGGACCACTGCAGGTCACCAACCATTTGTGGTGGTTTTAAACCAGTCCAGTTGCCCAGTAAGATAGCACTGCTTTTTTCCCCAGTTTATTTTAGCTGATGAAACAATTTCAAAAGATCTCTGGCATTAAAGCAAAATGTCAAGTCCTCCTGATTTTAATGGACGATGATGATGTCATCAGCGATGCTGAAACCTTTAAAAGGCTCCGCAGTGCAACATGGAATTGATAGACCAGTCAACACTCCTCCCAGTTTAACTAAAAAGGTTCCAAGGCCAACACGTGGGGCATTCCAGACAAAGGGCACCCCTGCCGGGCTCCCCCTTCTGACATCAAGTTCATGCAAACCACCATTGACCTTAACTACACCAGAAATGTCACTTACAATAGCTGAATATATTTAACAAAACGGTCCCCAAACCCAAAAGCCTGCATGACTTCCCATAAACGATATGCCTGACCCTGTCCAAAGGCCCCTTCTTGATCTAACGAAATAAGACCAATTGGAAAGTTAAAGAGTTTGATACTGCAAAAATATCTCAATTAAGAAAATATTGTTAAAAATCATTCTATGAGGGACACAATAGCTCTGATCAGGATGCCCCACCTGAGCTAAAACAGTTCGCAATCTGTTAGCTAGAGCCTTTGACAGGATTTGTAACCCAGCACAAAGGAGGGACACAGGCCGCCAGTTTTGAGATTTTGTGGGTCCCCTTTTTTTGGCAGTAGTGTTTTAACCCCTTGGCAACTCTGAGGTAACAACATTTTAATACTGTGAGGATACTCCAACACATCAGGACCAATGATATCCCAGAAGTCTTTAAAAAAATTCCACTGGAATGCCATCAATGCCGGGGACTTTTCCATTATTCAATTCTTCCAGTGCAGCAGGAGCTCTCCTAAGCACAACTCCTTCTCCAGCTCTTCAGAGTCTGCATCAGGGGTGCGGTAAATCCTTCAAGAAGGTCTGCTGTTCCTCAGCCTCACCTTCCTCTGTTGCAAAAGAGTCTCATAAAACCCCCGACCGCCGCCTTATCTCCCCCGGTCCTGAGTCTCCTCACCGTATCCTGTCTTATGCAATGTAAGACCTTATGTTGAGAGTTCTTTTTCTCAAGTCCAAAAAAATACTGGGTTGGTGCATCCATATCAGTTATCTGTTGGGAAACGCGCCTCTCACTAGGAAACCCCAGCCCTTGTTTCCAATAAATGGGCAAGGCCCTTCTTTAACCCAAAGGTTTCCAAAATTTGACATCTGGACCCTGCTGTAGAAGCTGCTGAATCTGAATGATTTAGTTTCTAAACATTGCCTGTCAGTAGTGACTTTGTGACATTTCTGGTGTATTCCTGACATAATAAACGAATGTGGGGCTTCCCAACCTCCCACCACTGTTGTAAACTGGTGAACTCCCTTTTTCATGAGTCTCCAACTTGCCCAAAAATTTAAATAAGTCTTTAAAACTTTGGTCTTGAAGGAGGAGCGTATTAAAATGCCAGTAGGCACTACGGGGCTTATAATCAGTTAGGATCACAGACACCAAACTGTGATCTGTGAAACCCTGCAGGGGTAATGTGACCGTTTTTAAATAAACCA
>NW_024381243.1:0-17686 GCF_016835505.1 Polypterus senegalus | reverse complement strand
CATGTCACTGCTGCGTGGGTTGACGAGGGTTCGCTTGTTGCCAACCAGAATCCAGAGCTGTTTTGTCGCGGGGGGAGCAATCGCTGACCAGTGCTCCACAACCTGACCCGACCTAACGGTAGCACCCACCCTCTATCCTCAGCTCGATCATACAAGTCCAGTGTGACAATGGTTTCTTTTCAGTGTGCCCCAGCTGGTTTTATGAGTGGATGCCCAGTCACAAGTTCCATATGGTGCATTTGGCACACTGTGTGGTACTGACATATGGATGACAATGCTGAGTTGTTCTTTTTGCGAACTTTGTCATTGAAAACTGAAGTGAAATGTGATCAAACCTGCAGCGAATGTAAGTGTGAGCGGTGGAATGGACTGGTGGAACTGGTTTATTTTCAGATAGCCCTAGACTGGGTCTACTATTCAGTAATAATGGTATTCAATTACATTAAAACATGGACAATTTAAAATGATTGCAATATTTTATATTACATCCCACAGCTCATATAAATACTTTTTAACACTGGTAAAAAAGTCACCGTGAGTACGGAGGAGATGAGAGAAATAGCGGAGGAGTTTAAGGTTAAATGAGTGCAATATTTTTTTTAGTTCCCTTTTTCCCTTTTTTCCTGGAACCACATTATAATGAATTTTCAAACCAAATAAGTCGGATGGGGATGATTATGCTTTTCAGAGATTTGATTCTTTCTCTGCCAGTCAGAAAAAAGCCCCCTGTGTGCCCATGAAGCCCTTTTACCTGATTTCTCAGTAAGCGAAGTCTAGATTTCTTCCTCTGTAAAACTGGATGGATACTTGAAACTTAAGACCACCCGCAAAAACAGAATGCGCATGATGATCCACATGAGGGAACTCTTCTTTTCTGGAAGCTTTGGCTCAACTTATTGTCATTCACTGTGTGAAAACACAAAAAAAACAACGTACTGGAATGATTCTGACGTTTTAGGATATTTTTTTTAGTTAGGCATTTATTTTTATTAATGAAAGATACAATTTTGAGGTATTCAGTGTTAATGATTTGCTGCCGCTGCAAGTGCTATGGAGGGAAGGAGAGGCATCCTGGCCGTGATGGAGGATGATTTCTTGCCGGGCCCAAGGACGACGGAGTGGAGAGCGTAACCCGGCCGGACGCCTGACACTTTCATTCCAATTGGGACATAAGAATAATGGATGGACTGGGTGAACGAGATGCTTGGAGCGGTTCATTCCTCCACAATGAAGGTGACAATGTTCCTCTGGGATGAACCCAGTTAGGACACCTGCAGGGTGGCAAGGGATATTGCAGTTCAAAGCAGCCCTGTCAGCCCTTGGATGTCATTCTAGGGATGGGGGGTGACTGCCCTGGTTTCCACACAACCCAGAACTGCTCCGGACGACCTGTGCTGTGTTACCGGACGAGTCCTGGGTCCAGTTTAAAAGGCCTGCATCCAACCCGAACGTTTCAATCAGCTCCAGCCTCACTGGGCCCGTTTTTGGGGCCTCACTAAACTAACATCATTTTGGACCAACATCTTTAAATGCCTTTCAGACAGCCTTGGTGTCCCAGGTCCTCCTAATCCACTAACAGCTGTATTTGGTGGGCACACAAAGGCTTTAAAGGAAGGGGCAAATAGACTGTAATGGCTTTTACTACACTATTGGACGTGACTTATCTTTCTGGAAGAATCCTAATTCACCTCTTTTAAGTCAGTGGGTAATTGATGTTATATAATTAAAACTAGCTGAGGAAAATAAAGTGTTTTTTATTCTAATTGTTTTCATGCGATAAAAGCAACGATAACTGCCTGTGAGTGAATATCGCTTTCTCTAATAAATAAAAAGACTTTTAATTGTAAGATATGGCTCCATTCATCCCAGAATACCCCAGCCGCCAGGTGGAGCCCTCCTTGCAGCATGGAGGTCCCCAGAAGACCAGCAGGGCATCATGGACAATGTGGTTTTTATGCACAGCCCTGCTGGATGCCATGGGGGCACAGGAGGGAGCTGCAGGAGGGGACCGAGGCTTCTTCGCCCTGTGACCCGGAGATACGCCATAGGGAAGAGCGACGGACTTCCGGTTGAAGAAAGAACTTTACCTGACCCGGAAGTGATTGAGAATCACATGGACTGGAGATGGGGAACACTTCCGGGTCAGGGAATATAAAGGATCGGGAGCTCCCAGACGGGAGCTGAGTTGGAGGCAGGGTGGCTAAGCGTCTGGGAGTTAGGAGGATTGTTATTGGTTTATTTGTGATTGTTTATTGAGTATTGTGGAGAGGAGCGTGCTTTGTGCACATATTATTATAATAAATATCATTATTGGACTTTTACCTGGTGTCTGACGTGGTGTCTGAGGGTGCAAGGGTGCGAGCATACCCTTAATCTGTCACAGAATGTTTGTCCATGCTCTTTCTTCTTTGCTTTGTCGTGATGTGTCATCTCAAATGTACAAAATTACTGTCCTGATAAAATGTATAAGAGTTGAGAGCGCAGGAAGTGTGTCTGCCAAAAGCATTTACATGACTAAGAGGTTAGATGACTGTGGTCTTGTTCGAAAATACAGTGGAACCGGGTCACAAATGTCTCGGAACACGTACAAAACGACCAAAAAGTTCACCAAACTTTCGCATCTGCTCACGAACACACACTCGGGTGACGAACAAGCCAGTTTCCCTTCGTCGTCTGACGCCGATGATTTCAAGACGTGTTCAGTCCTCCTGTACATCATTCTCGGTCAGACGCTGATTCACTGTGAACTCTTTGTGCTCTGTTTCGTGTGCTTTTGGTGAGAAGAAAGATTAGAAGAAAATTGAAATCGAATTAAAGAAAAAAATTATTGAAAAGTATGAGCTGGCATTTGTGTTACTGATCTTGCTGCCGAGTACAAGAAGTCAAAATCTACGATTTGACTATTCTAGAAAGCAGAATGAGGCCATTAAAGCTGCTGATATTACAAAAGGGGTTACAGTGTTAACCAAGCAGAGGCCTCAAGTGCTGGAAGAGGTGGAAAAACTGTTGTTAGTGTGGCTGAATGAGAAGCAACTTGCAGGGGATAGCGTAAGTGGGATTTTATGCGAGAAAGCCAGGAAGATTCATGGCGATTGGCTGCAAGGTTAGTTTTCTCTGTTGTTCAAATTTTTTAGCAGCGGTTCATAACACTGTAGTGTGAACTCTTGCAATGTTAGTTTTCTTAGTTGTTTATGGTTAATTTTTATATAAATTATGGATTTTCAAATGTTCATTTTTTTCCCTGTGTTTAAAACTCGTTAAAAAAAAGTGTTTACGGCGAGCGGTTCAGTAAGGCGCGTGAACTCTTGCAATGTTAGTTTTCTCTGCTCGAGGTTTTCTCAGTGTTATTCAATGTCTTTACACTTAGTTTACTATACACCGCATTCTATGGTATAATAAACTATTTTTGCGTAAAAATCTTTAAAAAAATATATTTACATACCGTTTGTACGGTCTGGAACGGATTAATTGTATTTACGTACAATCCTATGGGGGAAATTAGTTAAGGTCATGACCAAATCGGGTTACGAGCAGAGTTTTGGAACGAATTACGGTTGTGACTCGAGATTCCACTGTAGCTGTAAGTAGTATGCGACTTGAAAGAATCTCACATTAAAATCTCGATTTGACTTCATACCGCAAAAATGTTTTTCAATTTTAATTTTGTTGGCAAATACTAACTAGATGATCTACAAGTCTCCGACTTAAAATTTAAATCTGAACAATATATTCGATCTCTTTTCACTGTTCCATTATTTCACCAAGTAATAATTTCCACTTGCTTACACTAACGCGATCTTTACTATCATTTTTTTGAGACTTTCGTACTTCCATTATCTCTAACCTGCTCTGCATGTGTGTACCGCAAAACATTTTGAATTCTTTATGACGTTCTACTTTGTCCTTTATTTCCAGCCCTGGGTGTGGTTAAATCTCTTTCTTGCGGGACTGTAAGTGTCTCGCTAAAGAATCACGTCTCATCTCCTTTCAAGAGATGAGAGAAAAGAAGCCTGCAGCCTCACCATGGAGACTCAAACTCTGGAGGCAGTGGGTGACACTCAGTTGGAGGAAGGAAGGTGAAGAAAAAATTGCTTGTTATATTCTTTTTGCTGATTTTGGTTTCTGATTGATGGGAAATATGTTGGTAACAAATAAAAATCCTTTATTTGAACCCAGAATTGTTTTGGGATTACACGCTGTCCATGGTTGGCCATTGGTGCCCACTTTGTGTGCAACACCAACTGGTAGAAAGGGGCACAAAATACCCAGAACTAAACCCAAAACAGGCTCCCCAGGCAGACTGACTTCAAACTCAAGCAGCAGGCTTCTAGGCCTAATGACCCCAAAAATGGGGAACTGGTTTTAAAATTCAAAATTCCAACCATTAAAGTTTCAAAATATTTTTATAATGCCTTTCAAAGGAAAAACCTGAAAACTTTTTGAATGAGTGACAAATCTGTGCTACAATTCTTATAAACACCTTTGTTGGGGGTGAAACGTATTAGTAAAGTTGCATTATGTAGTCCAATCTTTTTTTAATGTAACGGAAATTTCTAACATATTACTGATTTCATTGAAGAAGGGATACGTGCGTTACTTACTAAAATAAAAACCAGATATGCATTGCAGCATCGCTATGGAAGCTATTCTTGCCACTCCAAAAAAAACTAAAATAATCACCGCAATATTTCACAGCAGTATTGTTTTTTGCAAAGACATTGCTGGCTACTTCATGTAACATCAGCCGTCTGGTGACAGCTAGTGGCGAAGGTGTAAAGAGCCCAAAAGAAATTGTAAGCAGTGCTGGTCAAACCCCTTTGGTGCCCTGATGGATGTCTCCTCATTGTCTCATTGTCCATGATGAGTAGTCGGTATTATCAGACACTTGGTGTGGGGCTCCCGGTCCAGAGCACTGTTAGGTTAAGAATAAAGCAGAACCCCCCTCTGGAGGAGTCCCCAGTCTGTCATTATCTATCTATCTATCTATCTATCTATCTATCTATCTATCTATCTATCTATCATATAGTGCCTTTCATTTCTATCTATCTATCTATCTATCTATCTATCTTTTCTATCTATCTATCATCTATCTATCTATCTATCATCTATCATATAGTGCCTTTTTATATCTATCTATCTATCTATCTATCTATTATTATATAGTGCCTTTCATTTCTATCTATCTATTATCTATCTATCATATATGTCCTTTTATTTTTTATCTATCTATCTATCTATCTATCTATCTATCTATCTATCTATCATATAGTTCCTTTCACATCTTTGTCTCTGTCTACTACATGGAGCCCTGGTGCCTCACTGCTAGACACCCTGTCTTGTGCGGACCCATTTCTGAGTCTGGTCTGCTTGAGCTGTATGATGGCGGTGTGAGGACATCTTTTGAAAACCCCGGGGAATTAGCTGACTAAACTAAATTGGCCTGGCTGCCCCCGCCTGACCAAAGTGAAGCAGGCCTTTGACACGGGCCAGATTTTACACCCGCAGACACAAAACAACAGGGGCAGCTCACAGAAGACACCGCAGTTTGCTCCACGGCTGACTGGGCAGAGCAGGCAAACTGAGACTAAAAGATGTCTGCAGAGAATCAGTTGAAATCCACAGGAAATTAACGATTTGGCTTTACCAGCTGTTACTTTCACGTAAATCATTTCAAAGGGCACCAGGGTGTAATTGCAAATAGGGCACAGAAAACCTTAAATATAGTTGAAAAATGTACAAGGAATTGCCACTAACACTTGGAGTCGCTTGTCAGTGTGTCGAGCACCATTGCATCCTATAGGAAAAGCGCCCAGCCTAATTGTGCTTACAAGTGCTACATGTCCAGAAACAGATGGGCAACTGCTGGTGTGTAATAAAGGAATCACAAAGAAAAGGACAGGGCAATCATGGAATGTCACTGGAGTCTGGAGTTGGAGGATGTGCTTTGGATGTTAATAAAACAGAATTGTAAAGGGGACAGTTATAGCAGTGCTTGACTATTGTGGCAAGGAGGCATTAGGATAAAAGCTCTTTTATGATGGACAAGGTGTTCAGGGGTTGCTCCATTTCTGCTTATATACATACAGAACACCGCATGCTGTGTATGTGATGAATCGGGACACCTACATATCATCATGCCACACCATCCTCAGCATTGCACAAATAAATACCACTGGTATGTTAAATTGCACATGTATAGTGTACAGGATATACTCAACATACATAACCTCAGAGCAGGGGGGGGAACCTCTGAATAAAGCCCATATGGTCAACCCACAGGTCTCCTCAGGGACTCCAGTTTCCTCCTCAAGAGAAAATAGTGTCACATTGACATCTCTAAAACTTCAAACTGTATGTGTTTTTGTGTGTTTTTGTAAGTGTGTGTGCTCTGCCTAGTAATGTTATCACACTCTGATGGCATGAACACGAGCTATGGACAGAGCTGTGTGCTTTGGGGCCCGGACCCTGATATCGTAAATCTGAAAAGTCAATTAGTTTATTATATCCAGATAGATGTGAAGTTCACTATATAACAGATGTGAAACATGCTACCTGTATAAGATAGATAGATAGATAGATAGATAGATAGATAGATAATAATAGATAGATAGATAGATAGATAGATAGATAGATAGATAGATAGATAGATAGATAGATAGAAAGGCACTTTTAATAGATAGATAGATAGATAGATAGATAGATAGATAGATAGATAGATAGATAGATAGATAGATAGATAGATATGAAAGGCATTTTAACAGATAGATAGATAGATAGATAGATAGATAGATAATGAAAGCACTATATAATAGATAGATAGATAATAGATAGATAGGATAGATAGATAGATAGATAGATAATAAGAAAGGCACTATATAATAGATAGATAGATATATTTTGAGGTATAATGCAATTCAATTAATATAACTATTCATATTATTTTCCAAATAAATTTCATAAGCCACACCTTTATCCAACATGTTAATAAATCCATCACCTCTACTACTCCCCATGATACTACTCCTACTTTGCACATTAATACTGACAATTTCTTTTGTATATATTTTTTTAATAAACATATATGACTAAGTATAGTTGAAAGACAGATAAACAAGAAAGACACTATATAATAGATACATGAAGGCGGAAGATAATTTTCTGCCCAGACTGGAGGCCAAGATGGAAGGACACAACATGCTGGCGGCTGGATGAAGAAACATCTTCATGCCCAGCTGAAATACTATAATGATTGAACCACAAGAGCTGGAAGCCGGGAGCAGTTCCATTCCCCATACAGCAGGTGGCAGCAGACCTCGGGTTTTCCCAGTTTGGATCCACAGGGATGCTTGGGAGTTGGGGGCCCAGAATGCAACTCGTCCGGAGTCCCTGGGTGCCAGTAGAGGGCACTGTGGGAAAGACCTCCTGATTTCCATAAAACCCGGAGTGCTTCCAAGGTGACATGCTGTGGCACCAGAAGCTTCCTGGTTTGGAATAAAAAGGGCCTGCCATCTCACATTAGGGTTGGGAGACAGCGGGTGACACACAATTGGGGGCAGATGGGGAAGAAATCTACTTGTTTGGTGGGTTTTGGCGGCGTTTTTGTGTGATAGTCCCGTCAATCAGTCAGACATTATCCAACCCGCTATATCCTAACACAGGGTCACTGGAACCAATCCTAATCAGCACAGGGCGCAAGGCAGGAACAAACCCAGGCAGGCTGCCAGCCCACGAGGGCATACACACACACACCCGGGACAATTTAGAATCCAATGCACCTAACCTACATGTCTTGGACTGTGGGAGAACATACAAACTCCATGCAGGAGGACCCGGAAGCGAACCCAAAGGGCTCCCCACGGTGAGGAGCAGCGCACCACTGCACCACCATGCCTGTGATAATGTTTGTGAAAATAAAACATTTATTTGAACCAGAATTGTGTGAGGTTGCATTGTGTCGAGGTTTGGGGCTCAGTGGCATCCCCCTTTTGGTCACAAAAGACAATATGAAAGATAGATGTGAAAGGAAATAGATAGATAGGGGTAGATAGATAGATAGATAGATTACATACTAAATATACTGAAAGACAAACAGACAGACAGACATGAAAAGACAATATTATAGATGGATGTAGAAACACTGTTCAATTGATAAAGAAAAGTGAAATGAAATGGCCATCGGACCTTACTTATTCTGTTAATTAATGTTGACTGTTTATTTTTTTTTGTGTCTTCTATTTTTGTATTCATTTTGTAAAGCACTTTGAGCTACATTTTTTGTATGAATATGTGCTATATAAATAAATGTTGATTGATTGATTGATTGAATGTACTATATACCAGATAGATATAAAAGACACTATAGGTAGATATAAATTACATGTTATGATAGACATCCTTCACCTTTCTAATATTATTATTTTATTACAGGTCGCAGTATTTTTCACTATATCCATCAATAGGCTCTTTAATGGTGACCCTGTACACCCACAGAGTTTTAAGACAAGGGACCCCAGCCATTATTTGATTCCATCAGTTAGCCGTCTTCCACTAAAGATGTCCTTCTGTCACCGCCATCCGCTTATACGTCTTCATCCCTCTACGCTACATTGATGAGATGCTATTCTCCAGGCCAAGCCCCCAAGCCCCTTCATCTAATCAGTTACGTTCCGCTCAGTAATACAGAAACGCTTTTCTGCTAAACTACAATACTTGAGAAATCCCACCACACTTTTACTCAGATGTGATTCATTCGAAATGACGGCTTTGCCAGCAAATTTCACTTTGTTGTCGTCGTGGGGTGAAAGACCCTGATTGATGAGGAGCTCGAGTATCGCTCTGCACAGCAGTGCTGGAGTTTACACGGATGCCCCTTTAAGTGGCCTTTAACACTTCAAGGGTCGCTTTTCCACCGCAGCATTCGCAGAGATACCTGACAGACACACGTCAGTCGTGATGAGTTAAGCTGCTCGTCACGCAGAGGAGATGCGTGAACTTTCAAAGTGTATTTGCTGTCCGGTATCCGTCTCCTGTTTTGGTATTTGACCAACTAACCATACGGGTTAGGGGAACACGAGAAACACTCTTTGAGAAAGTACAGACAGACGGGCGGTGAATGAATACTCACCGGTGGTGCAGTGCGCCCGACACAGCTGGGGCCCCGAGCAGCGCAGCGAGCAGGACCTGCAGGCACTGAGCAGGCTGTCGAAATACTCATCACTGAGCATCGGCGGCCATTTAAAATCACCGCGTGAAGAGAAAAAAGAAAAAAAAAGTAATCGGCAAAGTAAAGTAAATTAAAGTAGAAACCGGCAAGGGGCCTGGTATGGAGCGGATCACCCGCGGCGACTGGAGTTGTGAAAGCAGGGGCGCTGCATTTTAAGAAGTCTGAGGACCTCCTTCATGTAAATGTGCCGAAGGAGTGTGAATCCCGAGTAACTCCTGCCCGCTCCCACCTGCGGGATCGCCTGGACCACTTGAATGGTGGGCGGTGGCACGCTGCTGAGTATGGGTGGGCAGAAGGAGACATCTGAAGTCGTGGGGCGTGGTGGTGGATGGGCGGGAGAACGAGCTGTTGGGGTGAAGTTGCATGGCGTTAGGAAAAGGGGTCTGCATGTAAATAGACAGATATGATCTACGTAGCCCTAATGACTACGGAAACGCTCCTCGTTTATGGCTTTTGGGGGTCTGTTCTGTCCCCTGTGTAACCAGTAGAACGCGTGCTCATTTTACAGTCACATGTAGCATAGGTGGTCACACTGAAGTTCTGGAGACGACCACGAGATAACGCGCTCAGAAGGTGGACACATTAGACGGCTCACTGAGTGTCACATTTTAAACCAATCCAGCGCTCCATGGAGGCGGAGCCAAAGCAGGGGCGGGCTTTGAACTTCAAGATCAGGTGTTCTGATTAGCGACAGTTCGATAGACAGCAAGCTTCAGGTTAGATGAAGACTCGAAACGTCACCAAAAGACTCCCCTAAACATAAACGTATGCACGTTTTCAGAATATTAACGGAAAAACCTTTCTTCAAAATCCGATTCTACACTGACATCAATGGACGAGTGGTAAAACGTAAACGGTATGTGTGCCTTCTGTTGTTCACTGTTCCGACGATCGTGCAGGAGCCTATAACACTAGGCAGCCTTATTTATGAAAGCAATGGCAGACCAACATTTTGGGGCCCTGAAGCTTGAACTGTTTTGGCAGCCTCTTTCACAACCAGCAACGAGGTCTGGGTTACCACTGCTAACCTTCATCAGGGGGGTTGTTCCACGATAGATCACCAACATTTTTAATTTAACCAACACATGTACCCTTCTCGTACGGTAGACCGCCAAACTTTGCTTCCTGGGGCCCTCCGGTATTACGGGCCCTTCAGAATCAGCTGGAGCTTCATTAGTTTCACAGCAGATCCACTCCTGTTTTCTATCTATCTATCTATCTATCTATCTATCTATCTATCTATCTATCTATCTATCCGTCATATAGTGCCTTTCATTTCATTTCTATCTCTTTATCTAAACCCATTATATAAATGCCTTTTATTTCTATCTATCATGTAATTTCTTTTCATTATCTATCTATCTATCTATCTATCATATAGCCTTTCAGATCTATCTTCTATTAATAGCACCTTCATTTTATCTATTTATCATCTATCATTCATATAGTGCCTTTCATTTCATCCATCTACTATCTATTAATAGTGCCTTTTCCCATCTATCTATCTATCTATCTATCTATCTATCTATCTATCTTCATCTTCTATTCATTCTCATCTATTATCTATCATATAGTGCTTCATTCATCTATCATCTATCTATCTATTATATAGTCCTTCCTATTCATTCACCTCTATCTATCATATAGTGCCTTCATATCTATCTATCTATTATCTATCATCTATCTATCATTATCTATCTATATCTATCTATCATATAGTGTCTTCATCTATCTATCTTCATCTATCTATCATATAGTCCCCTTTCATATCTATCTATCTATCTATCTTCCAGTTCTGATAATTCTCACAATGTACATATAGTTTAAATAGTGTTCGACTTTTAACAAAGCCTGATAACCATCCATCCTTTACCAAACAGGATCACCCGCGGAAATCCCACCCAACACCAAAATGAGAAAAAAAAACCCCAGCCCACTGGGGGACACACCCCCACACACCAGAAAAACCAGGGACAATTTAGATAACCAGTGACCTGACCTGCATGTTTTTTGGGACTGGGGGAGGAAACCCACAGCAGGGAAAACATGAAAACCCACACAGGAGGACCCGGGAAGCAACCCGGGTCTCCTAACTGGGGTGGGAGCACACCCACTGCGCCACCATGCTGCCGTCCCCAAATTCCCAAAATTTAACAAATTTGAAAAAAGATTTTTTTTTACTTTTGGGGGGGGTTTTGTTTTTTTTTTTGAAAACTTTGTTAATCCTCATGGGGGAAAATTTTCTTTTCCCTGACCTTCGGGGGCAGTAGTTGTAGATGTTGTGACTATCAAGACAAGTAGTTTGGTATTTTTTTTTTCTTGTTTGTATGGATTGTCACCAGGGGGCCACCTCCCAAACCTTGGTACCACCACAAAGACAAAGTCTAGGGTTCAAATAACAGAATTTTCAAAAGACCCCAAAATTTCCAATGCTCACAATACTTCTTTCCCTTCCTTTATCTCCTCCACACCTCCAGGCGAGTTTTGTCCTCCTCCTCCTGTCTCAGAATCATCCGGATGTGGTGAGGGCTCCTTTATCTTGGACCCAGGAGCACTTCTGGTGCCAGGGCATAGCGATGGGAGTTCTTGAGGTCAACTGAAAGTCCCAGAGAGTAGAGATCATGTATCTCTGCAGCACCCCTGGTGGCACCCATGGGACACAAACAAGGCTGCTCTATCAGACTCCAGCCCCAGTGTGCCTTGTCAGTGTGCACGTTGGTAGCATTGCCCAGAGAGGCTGCCATCTTTAGTGGTTGGGGCGTCTGTAGTCTCCCTCTGTCCTTCCATCCTACTGGCTTCCCAGCCGGTAAGGAATCAGAACCATCCCAACCGGGATGCCCGCACATGGGTGCTGTCCATCACAGGACATTTGCCACGGTCTGGCATTGGTCACTTATCAATGCCGCTTAGGAGGATCTCTCTTAGGTACTTTCTGCCAAGAAAACATTCCAATTAATTTTTTCCCAACCACCAGTACAAAGTACAGTACATGGGGAAAAGTAACATAAGAAAAAAATTTTTTTGTGTTCCTTGAATGCACTCAAAAAACGATTCTGGTGGGTGTTGGTACCACTTACCAAGCTATGTTAAATTACCTTTACCCAAAATGCATTGCTTCTACGGCTTTACGTATCCATTTATTGAACAATGGACTCCACTTCTTAGGTCTCATTGCTTTCAAAATAGGACCACAATTTTAGGGTATACTGCCATAACCCTGCTCTTTCAGGTTGACTTCCTCTGTTTTAAGTTCTCAAATGACCCATCCACATTCTGCACTACACATGGAGGAACGTTTAGGACAAAATTAAACAAACACGACGGGTAAATCAAAAGTAAAAGTAATTGGTAAAATATGCGTAGCCTCCACGGGCAGAAGCTGGCCAATACAACGCGTGCGGATGGCTTATGCGTAGTTGGAACACGCACAGTGCAGCACCCTGCTGTTAGTCCAGTTGAGCCCAACATCAAATAAACATGCGGGGGCACCATTGTCAGAAAACGAGCTGGGTGGCCCTACTGTTGCCCATGCTTCACAAATATAAGAGTCCACAGTGGGCAACCTAAAGTGAGGCACTTTGGTCAAATTGACCCCACATTGTGTATATCTTCGTTTTTGAAATGCGAGGTGTACACGCAAGCTTCATGCATAAGAGACCAGCAGCTGGAATGGCGCTATATAATATAACTGATTGGTGTAACGGGACATTGTTTGCCAACAATACACACTGAGCCTATCCATATATAATTGTGAACTCCCCTGAGCGTTCTTTGATTCTCATTTATTTGCGACCCTTTTAACCAAGTTAACAATTTGAAAGCAGCAAGGATTTGTGAGCGTTAAAGCTATCCGCTCGTCCATCCCGGACAGTCTTTCCCAAGCCGGGCTCGTTTAGGGTTGTCGAAAATAGAATTCGAAGTGAAAGACATCAGCTGGAACAAAGCAGCTGGAAAACGAGGGAGTTAAACTTTACAAAATGGCCAGAAGAGGGCGCGCGTCGCCCAAATAAGATTTCACTGTAATGGCAGACGAGCGCGCGACTAAGTCTGAACGGAAACCGACGGGGAGGGCGGCGTGCCAGCGACTTGGAGGGATCGGATATTATAAAGATGCGCGTTTAATAGTCAATCGTGACGTCTGCGTGGCTAGAAGGTCGACTTTAGTGTTCTGACTGAATTTGTTCAATCGATTGATCTGCTACGTCGAAGATTTTCATGTGCTTGTGTAATTTAGCTTAGGTGTGTTTTGTGGCAGTTGGCAATGACTGGAAATTGAGACAGTTAAAGTAGACATAACATTTGACTCAAGGCTAATACGCACTATTTCATTCAATATTTCTTGAGCTTCTGTAAACAAATACGTATTCTCTTGGGACAAAATAAAGATCTATCTATCTATTTATCTATCTATTATATAGTGCCTTTCACATCTGTCTATCTATTTATCTATCTATCTATTATATAGTGCCTTTCATTTCAATCTATCTATCATATAGTGCCTTTCATTTCCATCCACCTATTTATCTATCTATTTTGCTATCTTTTATATAGCGCCTTTCATATTTATCAATCTATCTATCTATCATCTATCTATCTATCTATCTATCTCATCTATCTATCTATCTATCTATTATATGTGCCTTTCATATCATC
The DNA here is from genome assembly GCF_016835505.1 of Polypterus senegalus. NCBI lineage: Eukaryota > Metazoa > Chordata > Cladistia > Polypteriformes > Polypteridae > Polypterus > Polypterus senegalus. The sequence goes on along the minus strand of NW_024381243.1, from coordinate 3,810 downwards.
TATCTATCTATCTATCTATCTATCTATCTATCTATCTATCTATCTATCTATTATATAGCTTTTCATATCTATCTATCTATTATCTATCTATCTATCTATCTATCTATCTATCTATCTATCTATCTTCCAGTTCTCATGGGAGATCTCCACACAATGTACTATATAGCGCCTTACTTAATAGTGTTCAGACTTTTTAACAGAAGCCCCTGATAATCCATCCATCCATTATCCTAACTACAGGATCAATTGGTCCGCTGAGCCAATCCTAGCCAGCACTGGGCGCAATGCAGAAAACAGCCCACTGCAGGGCACACACACACATACACCCCCACACCAAGCACACACTATGAACAATTTAGGATTGGCAATGCACCTGACCTGCATGTCTTTGGACTGTGGGTGGAAACTGGAGCACCGAGGAACTCACACAGACAAGGGAGAACATCATCCATTATCCAACCCGCTATATCCTAACTACAGGTCATGGAGCCAATCCCACCAACACAGTATGCAAGGCAGGAAACAAATCACAGATTCTATGGCTGCTCTTCAGAACCTACCAGATGACCAACGTCCACGGAGCAGCTCTGTCCGAGGTGACAGCCTTCTAAATGTCCTTTGGTGAGTTCAGCAGGTTTCACTTTTTCTGCCTTTCATGTTTCAGGAGTTTTGTTTCTTTGTAGTATTTTTTTTTTTTGTTCTATTTATTTATGTCAATGTGGCTTTCTGCTGATTATGTGTATTAGTCTTTGTTTTTGATCTTCTTGAATGATGTTCCTTTTGATTCATGGGTGGTTCCCCGGCTGTCAGTCTCCAGTGATGGACTGCTCCCACTTTTATTACGGCTCATGGGAAGTCCATTGCTGGCTCTGTGGTGTCGCTGAGTTCTCCTCTTTATGTTTCGTGCGACTCACTGGATTTATCGGCATTTCTGATATTCCAGCAGTGCCCCCGTATCTGCAAGTGAAGACCAACTGCAGATGCCCAAAACCGCAGATAACAGTGAACCCCATACAGTATTTGTCATTTTTTAATCTACTTACATCCCTGTAATAAAATTGAATGGATAAATTGCGCACAATAAGACATTATCAACATTACTAATAAAATGCATTGTACATTGTTAACTTGTGCTTTTCTTCTCTCAATGAACGCATCGGGCGCAGAGAGTAAGTGACATCAGACACAGAGCCACGCCCCACTGCCGGTGCATGCTGGGTTTTGAGCACAGAGATTGCAGCGCCGGCGGATTACCCAAAGTGGTGAAAACGCTTTCCTCAGAGTGGCACACAATTGAAACCTCGTGAATCATTTTGATTTATTTACTTACTTATGTATTTTATTATTTCTATCTATTTCTATTTGTAAAGTGCAGCTAACTGAGTCCACAGATACGCGGGTTCTGCTGTATATTGTCACGATTTAAGGATATTGTATTGAGAATTTCTTTGCTCACGATTGCCTTTCAAGCAACTCCTTTGTGCTTTTCTTTTGATTTGAATGGCGACACATTCTGTTGTGGTTCACTCGCCAGAAATGGCCAAAAGAGGTGTAAGGCCTTCAAAGGTATCCACATGAGCAGGCCTGAATCCCAACCAGCCTCCCCAGAGGAGGTGAACCTAAAGGCAGCCTAGCTTGTACTCGAGTGGCTGGCTTGGGCCTAAAATGTGCGGAACTCTTAAAGTTTAAAAATGTACCGTGAAAGGTCCCAGAAATATACACAAAATACCCAACCGGGGAGGAAGAAAATAGTTAACCCCTGGCCAGTATAATACTGAAGTCTTTTTATTTGTTAAAAATAGGGAGGGGAAAACCATCAACCCCTGGCCAATATAAAGTAAGGCAATAAAAATCTTTAGAAAAGAATGTTTATTCATAAAAATAGCAAAAATAAAAGATGCCAGGAGTCAGCTCGGATGCTTCTGGACTGCATAGTGCCTACTGTGAAGTTTGAGTGGAGCTGGGGGCTGGCTGTGCCCCTGGTTTCAGGGAAGGGACAATTACTGCTACAGCTGACAAAGATATTTTTGACAATTGCAACTTTGTAGTAGCAGTTCTCAAGTCCTTTCTGTTCCAGCATGACGGTGCCCCCTTGTGCCACTACTACCCACTGACGAGTGCTGTTCAGATGCTCATCCTTCCGACAGGTTCGCCGTCTCTGCAGGAGACTTATGGAGTCCTCATTGGGTTGTTGTCACCTCCTTGTCCAAGGCTCTTCTTTCCTGCTTACTTAACTCTAGGAGGAGTCCTGGTGGTTTCAATCTTCTTCCACGCCGCAATTCTGAGGCCAACGTGCTCCTGGGAACACTCCAAGCTTTAGAAACGGTTTCACTCCTTTGCCATGGTCTATCAAGTCAAGTCAAGTTGGGAGCCTGCACTGGTACAGCTGTAGCACCACTACACACAAGGCAACTCGGGATCGGTTTGCAGGCTTGTCCAGTCCCACCCTCCAGAAATGACCCTCTCTCGCAACCAGAGACTGGTGCACCCTTGCCGGTCCAGCCACTCGGTCCTCAACAATGAGCCGGATCACCCTCAGGTAATCAAACCACATGGCCGTAGTGCCGTAACTGCAGATCCCTCACAATGCAGGTCATGTGCCTCATTCAAGACTCCATGAGCAACACAAAGTCAAGCCAGCGTCACCCAAGGATTCTCTGAAGAGACCAAAGGGTCCAGTCTCGCTCAGGTCACTGGATGGCGCCATGTCTCACAAACAGGAAGCCCAGGACTCTAAAGACTTGGACCTTCGTCGCTTTTTGAGATATCGGAGCACCACAACCTCTGTCCAGTGACCTCATGACCTCCCATGCCTCTCCAATCCGGTCTACTGACTTCACAGGAGAGTCACCGGAGACATGAATGTCACTGCCGAGGTAAGTAAACCTCTCAACAAGGTCGACACTCTCTCCGCAGACAGACCCCCTGCTGATGGTCGTGGCACAAGAGGTCATTAAAGGCCTGGATCTTGGATTTTATAGGACACCACAGTCCAGACACTCAGACTCCTCACTTAGTCTCTTGGAGAGCCATCAGAGCCTCCATTGACTCCGTGAAGATCAGAGCATCGTCAGCAAAGTCAAGATCCGTGAATCTTTCTTCACTAACAGATCACCACAACCACTGGACCCCACAACCTTTGCCCAACACACAGTCCATGTGATTATTGAACAGAGTAGGAGCAGAACACACCGCTGATGGACCCCCAGAATCAACTGGGAAAAACACAGAGCACTCAATGTACCAGTGTACAGGCCGGCCGTGTTATCTAGCAACCTCGAGGGGACCCCGTGAACCCTCAGGATGTCCCACAGGGCAGCTCGATCAACTGAGTCGAACGCTTTACAAAAATCGACAAAGGCTGCAAAGAAACTCGCCAATATGCCTTCCCACAATCTGATCGTGGAGCTCTACAGAAAGTTCCTTGGACTTCATGGCTTGGATTTTGTCCTGACATGCGGTGTGAATGGTTGGACATTTTATACATGTATGTAGTTGCGTGTCTCCCTGAATGATGTCCAGTCAATTCAGTTTGCCACAGGTGGACTCCGATCAGGTTGTAGAAACATCTCAAGAAGAACTGAAGCAGACAGGAGACACCTGAGCACAAGGTGGGTGCCACAGCAAAGGGTCTGAATACGCTCAAGAAGAAGAGATTTTGGTTTGAATTTGTAATTTCAGACCTTTCTGAAAATTTTTCACTTTGTCACCGGGTTTGAGTGTATATTGAGACTGATGACAAAATGAATTTATCAGTCATCCACATGTGCTGGCGCATCCTGGCAAACAGAGGATGATTCCGAAGAGACT
>NW_024381242.1:0-29184 GCF_016835505.1 Polypterus senegalus | reverse complement strand
GATAGTATTGAATTCAGATAACGTGGTTTCACGAGAAATCACTTTGAAACTGTTGGGAAATTCCTTTTCAAAGTTCTACAACTCTTGGCCCAATGGTCAAGGGATTTAAGTGAGTGAGATGTTCCATTGAAACCCAGGGTGGAAATCAACAAGTTTCCTTCGTAAAACCATTTAAGGTTTACTGGGACATTTCATCATTTAAGAACTGTTTGTTTAACAGATTAATTATATCACTTAACTTAAATTCCTAAGAGGAGACTTGAAGGTAACTTGAATTCAGCATAACGCGTTCAGGCTGAAAATCACTTGTGACACATGTGTACGGCTTGTTTTCCACGTTCAAGTGGGGTTACAGGGCAAATCATTTAGAACTGCTTACGAGTTTTTTTTCCGAGATTGAATGAATTGATAACGTTGGCTGAAATACTTTGTGTACACGGACGGCTTGTTTTCCACCAGGAAACTGTTCAAAACACTTCATTTCGTGAAACTATGTCGAGATGTGTTTCGTGGTTTCCAACATTGTAAGACTCATTGAGTTTCATTCAACTCAGTTTTGGCCAATGCAAGTCAATGGGATTTCAAAAGTGAGTATGAGATGTTGAAGTGCACTTGAAAACAGTTGGGAAACCATCCAAACAGTTCTTAACCATAAGGGTACTGGGAATTCATCATTTAGAACTGCTTTACCAGAGTATTTTCACTTTCCACAGAGTGAGACTTGAAGGTAACTTGAATTCAGATAAGCTGCTTCATGAGGCCTGAAAATCACTTTTGTACACATTGGACGGCTTGTTTTCCACCAGGAAACTGTTCAAAAAACTTTTTTCGTAAAAACTTGAAGGGTCGGGTTTCACAACTTAAAGGGGCTATATTTCCCATTAACTTGTTTTCCCCAAAAAAAAGGGGGATTTCAAAAAATAGGAGATGGGGGCATTTGAAAAAAAAGGGGGGAAACCCCCAAAAGTTTTTAAACCCTGGGGTTGGGGGAATCATTTTTTAAAAAATCAAAAGAGTATTTTCTTTTCCACTGAACAGTTGAACAAAATTTCCATAAGGTTCGTGAAAATCATTTGGTAACTTGGAGGTTTTTTCCCCCAGGAAACTTTAAAAACTTATTTGGGGAAAAACTTGTCCAGGGGCCCTTTGGGTTTAAAAATTTCTTTTAAACCAATTTTTAAACCCTCTTTTTTGGGAAAATGTGGGAAATGGGGTTTCAAATGAGTTAGATTTAAAATCTTTTTAAAAACTTTTTGGGCCACCCCAAAAAAAGTTTCCCAAAGGGTATAATTTAATTTAAAACTTTTTTAAAATTTTTTCACTTTCCCAAATAGATTGGGAACTTAATTAGAAACCCCGGTTACCAAAAATTTTCCTTTTTACAAGGTAATTTTTTTTTTTTCCCACCAAAACGTTAAAAACATTCATTTTGTGAAAACAGTCGGTGTTTTCAAGTGTTTCCAAAACATTCATTAAACCATTGAGTTTTTTCTGTTTTCCCAAATGAAGCAATGTTTTTTCTGGGTTGGGAATGGAATATTTGAAAAATTTGGGGAAAACCATCCAAACATTTTTAAACCATGGGGGAATGGGGAATCCAAAAACCCGCTTTAGAGTATTTTCCTTTCCACAGAGTGAGAGAAGGAATTTAATTAAATTTGCCAGGGTGAAAATCATTTTTGTGTACAAATTTGCCTTGTTTTCCACCAGGAAACTGTTCAAAACAGTTCTTTTTGGAAAAAATTGTCAATTTTTTTTCCAAGGGGTTTTAAAAATTGAGTTAAACCCCCCTTGGCATTAAACCCCTTTTTTGGGGAATGAAATGGGGATTTAAAAATTAATTTAACATTTAAAAAATTTGGGGGAAACCATAAACTTTTTTAACAAAGGGTTTTTTTAATTCAAAAGAACTGGTTAACAGGTTTTTCACTTCACTGGTGAGACTTGAACAATTTTAAATTTTGAAAATTCGTTTGGCCTGAAAATCATTGTTACACATTAACCTTTGTCCAAAGGTAAATGTTCACATTCATTTCGGAAAAACTATTTTGAGATTATTCAATGGTTTCACAACTTGCAGTAAGCTATTGAAAGCTTTAACTCATTTTTGCCCAATGCAAGTAAATTGGGATTTCCCAAAAGTGAGTATGATTTTGGGCATTTTGAAAACATTTGGGAACCTCCAAACATTTTTACCATAAGGGTACTGGGAATTAATTAGAACGCTTTTCCAGGATTCTTTCACAGAGTGTGACGGTGTTTAACTGAATTCGCATAACCTTCATTTCCTGAAAACCTTTGTGCAATGTGACGTTTTTTTCCACAGGAAATTTTAAAACATTATTTCTTGAAAACTATTGCAAATGTGTTCAAGGGTTTCACAAATGCAGAAAGACTCATTGATTTTCCCTTCAATTCAGTTTGGCCCAATGCAAGTAAGGGGGGTTTAATGATATGAGATGTGAAGTGCACTTTAAAAACATTTGGAAACTTTTCAAACGTTTTCCAAAGGGACTGGGGAACATTTAGAACTGCTTACCAAAGTATTTTTTCCAGTGGTTAAAGAACTTGATTCAGCATGGAAGCCTCACCAAAATCATTTTGGTACAATTGTGAGGTTGTTTCCCACAGGAAATGTTAAACACTTATTTCTGTGAAAACTGTCCAATGTTTCAAGGGGTTTTCCCAAAATTCATATAGACTCTTGAAGTTCATTAATCAGTTTGGCCCAATGCAATAAAAGGGGATTTTTAAAAGGAGTATGAGATGTTGGTGACTTGAAAAATTTTGGAAACCATCCAAGATTCAACCATAAGGTACGGGGAATTCATCATTTAGGAAATCTTTTACCAGAGTATTTTCTTTTTCCACAGAGGGGATTAAGTAACTTAAATTTCAGAAACGTCGCTTGGCCAAATCCCCTTTTCAAAGGATTTGTTTTCACCAGAAACTGTTAAACATCATCAGTGAAACAAGGTTAGATGTTTTAAGGGGTTTCCAAATTGCAGTTAAACCATGATTTCTTAACCTAATTGGCCAATGCAATAAAGTTTCGGTGATATAATGTTAAGTGCACTTTGAAACTTGAACCATCCAAACATTTCGTCCAAATTTCTGGAACACATTTAACTGTTTTACCAGGATTTCACTTCACAGGGGAGATTTGAGCAACTTGTTCAGATCGCAACAGGGTAAAATCATTGGTCATTGTGACGGGGTTTTTTCCCAAACCAGAAACTTTTCCCAAAACATTTTTTTCGGGAAAACTATTGAGGATTTTTCAAAGTTTTTACAACTCAGTTAAGACTCATGAGTTTATCCAGCTAGTTCTGGCCCAATGAATAATTTATTTGAAAGTGAGTATAGTTTAAGTGCTTTTAAAAAACAGTTAAACCATCCAACAATTTTCCAAAAGGGGTACTGGGAAACATCATTTAGAACTTTTACCAGAGTTTTTCACTTCCAAAAGGAATTGAGTAACTTAATTAGCATAACGCTGTTAGGCCTAAAATCACTTTGGACCTTTGGACGGTTGTTTCCACAGAAACTGTTAAACATTCATTTCAGTAACCTATCAGAGTGTTTCAGGGTTTCACACATTGAGTTAAGACTCATTGATTTCCTCAACTCATTTTTGGCCAATGAAACCATGGGTTTTCCCAAAGTGTTAGAATGTTGAATCATTTTGAAAACTTGGGAAAGCTCCAAACGTTCAACCTTTGATTGGAACATCATTTAGAATGTTTCCCCAAGTTTTTTCACTTTCAAGAGGGATTAAGGTAATTTTGAATTGATATAAGCGTTCAGGGCTGAAAATCATTTTGGGAAAACATGTTGACGGGTTTCCCAAACCGAAACTGTTCAAACATTTTTTTGAAACTATGTGGGGATTGTTTACTGGATTTCCAACAGCAGTAAGACCTTGAGTTCTTAACCTCATTTTGGCCCATGAAGTAAAGGGTTTTCAAGTGAGTTTGGATGTAAATTCATTTGAAAAACATTTGGGGAAAATCCAAGGGTTTTAAACATGGGAAGTTGGGATCATCATTTAAACCCTTTTTACCAGAGTATTTCATTTTAAAGAGTGAGATTAAAGGGACTTGAATTAACATAACGTGCTTGGGCTAAAATCAGGTTCACATTGGTACTGCTTTTTCCACAGCTTTCAAATTTCATTTCAGTAAAAACTATTCCAGAGGGTTTTTAATGTTTCGGCAAACATTCATTTAAACTATTGAGTTCATTTCAACCTAGTTTTGCCATGCAAACAGGGGTTTTAAAATATTGAGATGTTGAAGGACTTTGAAAACAGTTGGAAACCATCAACATTCTTAACCATAGGAAGGGGAATTCATCATTTGGAACGGGTTTAAGAGATTTTCACTTAAAGTGAGACTTGAGGAACTTGAATCAGCTTAACTTAGGGCTGAAAATCACTTTTGACCATGTACGCTTGTTTTCCAAAAGGGAAACTGTTAAAACTTCATTAAAAACTATGCGAAATGTTTAAAGGTTCAAAAATCATTGGACCATTGAGTTTTTCCCAACCCAGGGAAAATCAAAAAATTTCGAAAATAGTGGATGTTGATCACTTTAAAACAGTTGGAAAATCATTGAGTTTCATTCAACCTCAGTTTTGGCCCAATGAAGAATGGGATTTAAAGTGTATTTATGCACTTTGAAAAGTTGAAACCATCCAAATTTCATAACCATTAGGGCTGAATCACTTTGGGACTACAGAGTATTTTACTTTCCACAGGAACTTTGAAAAACTTAATTCAGCATAACTTTCAGGCTGTGATTTTTGTGTTAAACATTGCTTTACCAGAGTTTTTAACATATTGGCAATCATAATGGTTCAAGTGTTAAGGGTTTAAAATGATTTGAAACCAGTTGCCATAAAAGTTTTCCAAAAGTAGGGAATCAATTAGAAACTTTGCCAAGTATTTTAAATCCAAGGGAAACGAAGTACTTAATAGTACGGATTTCATTTAAAACCTTGAGATTATTTACGGTTGATTCAAGAAATGTTCAAAACTTCGCCTGGAAAATTGCCTTGTTTTCATAATGTTACCATTTTTAAACTATGTTCACACTCATTTTTGGAACAAGCATGGTTTTTAAAAGTGAGTTAAGTTAATGCTTTAAAAACCCATTGGGATTTCATCAACAGTTTTGCACATAAGTATGGGAATTAATATAGAAGTTTACCAGGTATTTAATTCCACAAGAGTCTTATTACTGAATTGGATTCCATTGGATGAATACTTTTGCAAATGTTTCACTGTTTCCACGTGGAACTGTTAAGAACTTGTTTTCCCAAAACTTGTCCAGAATTCTTTTTCAAATTGCGGCTTGTTTTCATTCAATTTCAAACTCTTGATTATGCAATCATGGATTGTTAAGTGATATGAATGTAAGGACTTTGAAATCAGTTGAAACAACCATCAGTCTTCCAATGCAATGGGAATGCATCATTTAGAACTGCTTTACAGAGTATTTTCCTTTCCACAGAGTGAGACCAAAACTGAATTCAATAACCGCTTCAGGCGAAAATTACTTTGTGTAACACATGTGTACGGTATTTTTTCCACAAGGAAACTGTTCAAACCTTCATTTCAGAAAAACTATGTCGAGATGTTTTCAAGTTTCACAACATTGCAGTTAAGACTCATTGAGTTTCATTCAACTCAGTTTTGCCAATGAAAATCAAGGGGGTTGAAATGAGTATGAGTTTGTAAAACATTGAAAACATCAAACTTTCATCAGTTCTAAGTAGGGAACGGGAGATAAAGGGTTTAGAATTTTACAGAGTATTTAAGTTCCTGAATAGATTGAACACCTGAAAGAAACCCTGGTCAGGGAAAACACTTTTGTCAAGGTATTTGTTTTCACGGGAAACTAGTTCAACACTTATTTCAGAAACTATTCAGTGGTCATTGTTTCCACAACATGCATTTTGCCCCATGAATTTCAAACTTCATTCGTGAATGATGTCAATGGATTTCAGAAAGTTAAACATTGAAGTACTTGAAACATTGGGATTCATTCAACCAGTTCTGCCCATAGTATGGGAATCATATTTGAACTGTGTACAAATATTTTCCATCCAAGAGTTCAATAACTTGATTGAATAACCTCTTAGAGTTCATTTTACACATGTGTGACGCTTTTTCAACCTAAAATTCAAACATATTGCTAGTGAAAACTATGTCAATGGTTCAGTGTTTCCACATTGAGTTAAGACCATCGTTTCACTTAACCTCGTGAAACATTAGATGTTTCAAGGTTTAAGGGTTAGAATTGATTTAATAACAGTTGGGCCCAAACAGTTCTACAGGGGGTTTTAAACGGGTATCATCATTTGAATGCTTTAAAAATTTTTACTTCCAACAGATAACCAAAGGTAACGTGAATTCAATTTTAAACTGCTTCAGGTATCTTTTCACAATGACGTTGTTCCACAGAAAACCTTTCAAACTTACTGTGAAAACTTTGTAAATGTGTTTAATTTCCACAACATTCAAAATCATTTCATTAAAATCTTTGCCAATAGTAATGGTTTCAAAGTGAGTAAGGACTTGAATTGCACTTGAAAACAGTTTGGAACCATCCAAAGTTTTCCATAGGGTCAAAGATATGCAATGTAAACCTTTAAAAGAGTTTTCACTTTCCACAGAGAACTTAAGTATGAATTCAGCACCTCATTTAGCCAGCTAAAATTTTCACTAGGTGAGCTTGAGTACTTGAATGCAAACCTTCACCGTGAAAACATTTGACAATGTTTCCAGGTGGTTTCCACATTAAGTTAAGACCAGATTTCATTTCCACAGTTTGCTAATGTAAGTGGGATTCAAAATTGAGTAGATGTTGAGTACATTGAATCAGTTTGGAATCATCAAACGTTTCAAACTAGTTGGGTGAATCACTTTAAAGTTGAACCAAATTTACCTTACAGTAAGACTATGGTTAATTCAATTAGAAACTCTTTTCAGGTGATTTCATTTGTCACAGATGGTTGTTTTGAAAGGAACCCTTCAAACATTCACCGGAAACTTGTGTAATTGTTTAGGTGTTTCCAACAGGAAGTTCAAATCACTGATTTAAAAACCTCAGTTTGCCCTTCAAGTTAAATTGATTGGACATTGATGTTGAAGCATTTTGAAAGTTTGCCAATCAAACATTTCAAATAAAGGATGGAACATCATTAAACGTTGAAAATAATTCTTCCAAGAGGAATGGAATTACTTAATAGATACGCTTTAGGTGAATCCTTTGTCAAGGGGAAAAGCTTTTTAACCAGAAACGTTCAGGGCAATACTTGTGAAACTATGTGAGGTTTTCCAGTAACTTCAAACATTATTCTTTGAGTTCAAAACCGTTGGCGAATCACTCATGGAGTTTAAACTCATGAGTTCATCACTCTTACCATGAAACAAAGGGGGTTTTAAATAGTATTGGAATCACATTTAGAACGTTTGACCAAATATTCTTTCACAAGTGAGATGAAGGTAATTAATTTGAACTCTTCAGGTAAATTCCACAGAGTCAAGGAAAGAATTATTTTCCCAGGAACTGTAAACACTCATTTCGTAAATATGTGAGTTTTTTAAAGGGAATTTCACAAAACATTGCATTTGGGAAAAGGTTTCATCAACTTTAGTTTCATCAATTGGTTAAGATTCAATGAGTTAATAGTTTTGGCCAAATCAGTTAAAACATCAAAAGGGGTTTAACCATTTGGGCACTGAAAACAATTGGGATACTAAATAGATTTTTTAACTTAACAGAGGGAATCTATCATAACTTTAACCAAGATTCCTTTCAGGGTGAAATCATTGTTAAAATGTACGGTTTGTTCCCAGAAACTTTAAACACTTATTCAGGCAACTTGCCAGGAATTCATGTTCCACATTGTCTGTAAAACCATGGGGTTTCAACTCGTTTCCAAATCAGTCAAGTGATTTCAAGTTAACCTGATTTGCATCTTCAACAGTTAAAGAAAAAGGTTTAAATAGACTTGGAATTGAATTGAACATCTTTAACCATAAGTTACTGGGGAAAGACTTAAGTTAACTGCTTTTACCAGAGTTTTTCAGGCCTTGAAATACTTGTTAACTTAAGTGACGCTGTTGGGCCTGAAAACATTTTTTACCATTTACTGTATTTCCCCAGGAAACTTTCAAAACTTCATTTCAGTGAAAACTATTCGCAGATGTTTTCAAGTGGTTTCCAACATAGTCAAATTAATATACCATTTTGGCCCAATGCAATAAAGGGGATTTCAAAGTATATGAGATTAAGTGCACTTAAAAGAGTTGGGAATTCATCATCCAAACGTTCTTAACGGGTAGGGGAATTCATCATTTAGAACTGTTTACCAGATATTTACTTTCCAAGGGCTTGAAGTAACTTTGAACAGCATAACGCTGTTCAGGCCGAAAACTGTTCAAACACTTTTCGTGAAACTGTCGATTTTTAAAGGGGTGTCAAAACACTTGCAGTTAAAATAAGGGTTTATTAACCTCAGTTTTCCCAATTAGTCAATGATTCAAAATTAGATGAGATTGAAGTAAGTGTAAAACAGTGGGAAACCATCCAACAGTTCTTAACCATAAGGTTACTGGGAATTCATCATTTAGAACTGCTTTACCAGAGTATTTTCACTTCGGATAGACTTGAAGGTAACTTGAATTAGATAACGTCTTCAGGGCCTGAAAATCACTTTTGTACATAGTGACGCTGTTTTCCAGGGCTGTTCAAAAACTTCATTTCTGTGAAAACTATGTCGGATGTGTTTCAAGGGGTTTCACAACATTGCAGTAAGACTTTGGTTTCATTCAACCCTCAGTTTGCCAAATGCAAGTAAGGATTTCGAAAAGAGTATGAGAGTTGAAGTGCACTTTAAAACAGTTGGGAAACCATCCAAAAGTTCTTAACCATAAGGGACTGGGGAATTCATCATTTAGAAATGCTTTAACAGAGTATTTTCACTTTCCACAGAGGAGATTGAAGTTGACTGAATTCAGCATAACTGCTTCAGGGCTGAAAATCATTTGTGTACACATGTGTGACGCGTTGTTTTCCACCAGGAAACTGTTCAAAACACTTCATTTCGTGAAAACTTTTCCCAGGAATTTCAAATGCATTCAACATTTTAAACTTGAGTTTTTCAACCTGGTTTTGCCCAATGCATTCAATGGATCATTGGCATGGATTCATGCACATTGAAAAGTTGGGAATTCCAAGTTTAAATTTGGTACTGAAACATTAAACCTAAACAGTTTTAACCTAAGGTACGGGTTAATTTAACCTTTTACAAAGTTTTTCTTTCCAAAGAATTGAAAACTTAAATTGTAACCCCAGGGCCTGAAAATCACTTTTTTAACATTGTGAGTTGTTTCTTTTAAAACCCTAGTTTAAACCCTTATTATGAAAACTATTGGGGAATGGTTAAGGGTTTTAAAAGTAGTAAGACCATGATTTTAAAAAAAGGGGGAATTAAATTAAACAGGGGGTTTTCTGGAAATATATGATTGGGGAATTTTAAAAAGTTGGGAAACCCAAAGTTTAAATGGGGAAATTGGGGTTATCATTTAAACCCTTTCAAATTCTTTCACAGGAAACTGGAACTTATCAGAAACCCCCCGAAATCATTTTTTCATTTGGGGTTTTCCTCCAGAATGTTCAAAAATTATTAAAAAATGTAATGTGTAAAATTCATTAAACTATGGGTTCCTTTAATCTTAAAACCTAAGAGTTTTAATTTAAAGTGAGTATGAGATTTGAATCTTTAAAAATTAAAACCTAAATTTAACCTAAGGGTTTGGGAATTCCATTTTGGAAATCTAAAGCTTTTTTCCACGGAGATTTTAATTAATGAAAAGCCTTTGGGTTTTAAAACCTCATTTGTTAACTTTGACCTTCCCAAAAGGGAATAATTTAATTTTAAAAATTGGAGAGGGTTTCATTTTAACATTGATTAAACCATTTTATTAAATTTGGCCCATCATAAAGGTTTAAGAGAAAGTTAATACACTTGAAAACTGGAAACCACCAAATTCTTAACCAAAGGTACTGGGGAAATTTTAGAATTTTTACCAGGTATTTTCACCCAATTCTTAAGGGAATTAACTAGGTTTTTCACCTGAATTTAATTAAGGGGTTTTAAAAAATTAAAATTTAAACATTGTAAGGCTTTTTAAACAAAATTTAATGGGAACTTTTTGGGAAAACCGTAAGGGATTTAAAATAATAGATTAAAGTAAATTGAACCCTTTCCAAAGGTACGGGGAATATTTTTAAATTTTAACCATAGATTTTTTCAAAAACTTGATAACTTAATTAGTTTCATTTTCAGCCAAAAATCATTTTTAACCAGTTGGGCTTTTTCCAAAAATTGAAAATAAAATTTAATAATTTGAAATTAATTTAAATTCTAAACTTTAGTTTCGATTAACTTATTTTGGCCAATTAGCAAGTTTAAAGGTTAAATTTGATTTGAATTGATTGAAACCCCAAACCTAAAATTTAACCAAGGACGGGATTTCATTTAAACTTTTACCAGTTATTTTTTTAACAGGGGGTTTTGAAGTCAAAGCTTTGCATGGGAAAAATTTTGTGCTTTGGAACGTTTTACCAAAATTTAAAATAATCTGAAAATATTGGATGTTTCCAAGGGTTTAACCAACAGGTAGTTAATTGATTTTTCAACCTTTTTACCAAGAAGCTGGGAATTTAGAGATGTTAGGCATTGAAAACATTGGAAACACAAGAGTTTTCCAATGGGTTTAACATCTTTTAGAAATTTCAGATTTTTCAATTTTTCCCAAGAATTAAGAAAATTAATTAGTAACCTTGGGAAAATCATTGAAATTAAGGGTTTTACCAGGAAGTTTTAACTATTTGGTGAAAACTATTCATTTTCAATGGTTTTAATTCAGAAGCTTTAGGTATTCCTTTCCCAAGCAGTAAGGATTCTTAAAAGGAGTTGGGGTTAAAAATACTTTTGAAAAATTGGACCATTTTCTAAAATTTCCCAATTCTTTTAAAATGTTCAGAGTATTTCATTTCAAAAAATGGGGTTAATTAAATTTCAGCCTCCTTGGCCAAAACCTTTTAAATTTAGGTTTGTTTCACAAAAATGTTCCAAAACATTAAAAAAAGTGCAAGTTTTTTTAAACATTTTAAGCCTAAGTTTTTAACCCATTTTGGTTTGGGCCATGTTTGAAAAGTTGGATTAAGCACTTTGAAAACAGTGGGAAACCCCAAATTTTCAACCCTTTTGGAAAATTCAATTTGGTTTTTCCAAAATTAAATAATTTTAATTATACCCAGTTAAAGTTTGGGAAATTATTTTTAAAGTGTGTTTTACATTTCACCCAAATTTAACCTTTTGAAAAAATTTCCCAGTTAGGGTTTTAAACATTTGCATTAAGTTTGATTTCATTAACTTTTCCCAAACAATCAGGGAATTAAATGTTAAGTTGAACCTTGAAACATTGGGGAAACCACATTCTTCCAAAAAGGGCGGGTTTATTTTAAAAGATTAAATTTACCCTTTAAGAGTGGACTTAATCCCAACATAAGGAGGGTAAATTTTTGGCACTTTTACGGTTTTTTACCAGAAACGTTAACACTTAATTTTTTGGAAAACTATGTGAATGTTTAGGGTTTCCCACAGAAAAATTTAGTTCATTAAACCATTTGGCCCTAGAAAAAGGGTTTCAAAGTAATGTAGTTAAGGCACTTGAAAACAGTTGGAAACCATCCAAAATTTTAAAAAGGGTTGGGAATTTATCATGAATGCTTAAACCAGAGTTTTCACTTCCACATTTCTTAAGGATAATTGATAACATTAGGGTAAAATTTTTACACAGTGGACGTTTTCAAAATTCAAAAACCTTCAGGGAAAATTTTCTGTTTTCCCAAGTGTTCCCTTCGGGAGGGGGATTTTAAAAACCTCATTTTGGGCCTGAAGTAAATTGTTTAAAAAGTTGAATTAAATTTATTTTAAAACTTTTTCCCTAAAAATTTCCATGGGTCCGGAATTTTTTAAACCTTTTAAGAATTTTACTTCCCGGGTTTTAAGGTTAATTGGGTTTCAGGTTAGGCTGAAAATCACTTTAACAGTGGACCTTAATTTTCACCAGAAAGTTATTTTAAAAACTTGTGCATTGTTTAAGGTTTTTCCACAAGAGTTAAATATTGATTCTCAAACCCCTCAGGGTTTCCAATGGAAAGTAAGTGAATTGTTTAACGACTTTAAAAAGGGCCATCCAAAAGTTTAAAAGGGTTGGGAAATCTTAAAACCTTACTCAAATTTTTTCCACTAGTGGTAAAATTAAGCAAAAAAGGTTGGCTGAAAAACTTTGGAACATGGACCTTAACTTACAAAGTTTCAAAATTCATTTTGAAAAATTTCCAGATTTTTCCAAAAAGTTAAAAATTTTAGAATTGAGTTTTCAAAGTTCCCATGGTAAATGGGTTTTCAAGAGTGGGTTAATGCTTTTTGAAAAACTGTAAATTAAGTTTTACAAAGGGATTGGGAATCATCATTTAAACTTTTTACCAGAGAAATTTATTTCCCAAAAGAGTGGACTAAGTATTTAAATTCCAAACGCAGGGAAAACATTTACAAAGGTTGGGTTTTTTTACCGAATTTAAAATTCTTTCGGAAAACGGGAATTTTTCGGAAACCTTGCTAATCATTGTTTCCATTCCCCAGTTTTGGCCCAAAGCAAAGTTTTAAAAGTAAAAGGATTTAAGTGTTTGAAGGTTGGAAACTTCAAAATCTTACCACCATTTGGATTGAATTCATTTAAACTGGAAAAGAGATTTTATTCCAGAGAGATTGAAGGAACTTGAATCGCAAACCCTTTTTAGGCGAAATCACTTTGAAACAGTTGGAGGTTGTTTTCCACAGGAATTAAACACTTATTTCAGAAAACTATGTCGAGATGTGTTTAAGTGGTTTACAACATTGAGAAGACTCATTGAGTTTCATTCAACCTCAGTTTGGCCAATGCTCAATGGGATTTTAAAAGTGAGTAGAGATTTGAAGTGCACTTTGAAAACAGTTAAACCATCCAACAGCTTAACCATAGGACTGGAATCATCATTTGAACTGTTTAGAGTATTTTCACTTTCCAGAGTGAGACTTAGTAACTTGAATTCGCATAACGGTTCAGGGCTGAAAATCACTTTGTTACCATGTGACGTTTTTTCCACCAGGAAACTGTTCAAAACACTTCATTTCGAAAAACTATGTCGCAATGTGTTTCAAGTGGTCACAACATTGCTAGCAGACTAGAGTTCATTCAACCTCAGTTTTGGCCAATGAAGTCAATGGGATTTCAAAGGAGTGAGATGTTGAAGTGCACTTTGAAAAACAGTTGGGAAACCATCCAAACAGTTCTTAACCATAAGGGTATGGGACCATCATTTAGAACTGCTTTACAGAGTATTTTCTTTCCACAGAGTGAGATTGGTTAACGAATTCAGATAACGCTGCTTAGGGCTGAAAATCACTTTGTGTACACATGTGACGGCTTGTTTTCCAAGAAACTGTTCAAAACACTTCATTTCGTGATAAACTATGTCGCAGATGTGTTTCAAGTGGTTTCACAACATTGCAGTTAAGACTCATTGAGTTTCATTCAACCTCAGTTTTGGCCCAATGCAAGTCAATGGGGATTTCAAAAGTGAGTATGAGATGTTGAAGTGCACTTTGAAAACAGTTGGGAAACCATCCAAACAGTTCTAAACATAAGGGTACTGGGAATTCATCATTTAGAACTGCTTTACCAGAGTATTTTCACTTTCCACAGAGTGAGACTTGAAGGTACTTGAATTCAGCATAACGCTTCAGGGCCTGAAAATCACTTTTGTACACATGTGTGACGGTTGTTTTCCACCAGAAACTGTTCAAAACACTTCATTTCTGTGAAAACTATGTCAGATGTTTCAAGTGGTTTCACAACATGAGTTAAGACTCATTGAGTTTCATTCAACCTCGTTTTGGCCCAATGCAAGTCAATAGGATTTAAAAGTGAGTATGAGATGTTGAAGTGCACTTGAAAAACAGTTGGGAAACCATCCAACAGTTCTTAACCATAAGGGTACTGGGAATTCATCATTTAGAACTGCTTTACCAGAGTATTTCACTTTCTCACAGAGTGAGACTTGAAGTTAACTTGAATTCAGCATAACGCGTTCAGGGCCTGAAAATCACTTTGTGTACACATGTGTGACGGCTTGTTTTCCACCAGGAAACTGCTCAAAACACTTCATTTCGTGAAAAACTATGTCGCAGGATGTGTTTCAAGTGGTTTCACAACATTGCAGTAGACTATTGAGTTTCATTCAACCTCAGTTTTGGTCCAATGCAAGTCAATGGGGATTTAAAAAGTGAGTATGAGATGTTGAAGTGCACTTGAAAAACAGTTGGGAAACCATCCAAACAGTTCTAACCATAAGGGTACTGGGGAATTCATCATTTAGAACTGCTTTTACCAGAGTATTTCATTTCCACAGAGTGAGACTTGAAGGTAATTGAATTCAGCATAACGCGTTCAGGGCCGAAAATCACTTTGTGTACACATGTGTGACGGCTTGTTTTCCACCAGGAAACTGTTCAAAACACTTCATTTCTGTGAAAAACTATGTCGCAGATGTGTTTCAAGTGGTTTCACAACATTGCAGTTAAGACTCATTGAGTTCATTCAACCTCAGTTTTGGCCCAATGCAAGTCAATGGATTTCAAAAGTGAGTATGAGATGTTGAAGTGCACTTTGAAAAAGTTGGGAAACCATCCAAACAGTTCTTAACCATAAGTGGTACTGGGGAATTCATCATTTAGAACTGCTTTACCAGAGTATTTCACTTTCACAGAGTGAGACTTGAAGGTAACTTGAATTCAAGTATAACGCTTTCAGGGCTGAAAATCATTTGTGTACACATGTGTGACGGTTGTTTTCCACCAGGAAACTGTTCAAAACACTTCATTTCAGTGAAAACTATGTCGCAGATGTGTTTCATGGTTTCACAACATTGCAAGTTAAGACTCATTGAGTTTCATTCAACCTCAGTTTTGGCCCAATGCAAGTCAATGGGATTTCAAAAGTGAGTGAGAGTTGAAGGCACTTTGAAAACAGTTGGGAAACCATCCAAACAGTTCTAACCATAAGGGTACTGGGAATTTCATCATTTAGAACTGCTTTTACCAGAGTATTTTCACTTTCCACAGAGTGAGACTTGAAGTTAACTTGAATTCAGCAAACGCTGCTTCAGGGCCTGAAAATCACTTTGTGTACACATGTGTGACGGCTTGTTTTCCACCAGGAAACTGTTCAAAACACTTCATTTCGTGAAAAAACTATGTCGCAGATGTGTTTCAAGTGGTTTCACAACATTGCAGTTAAGACTCATTGAGTTTCATTCAACCTGTTTTGCCAATGCAAGTCAATGGGGATTTCAAAAGTGAGTATGAGATGTTGAAGTGCACTTTGAAAACAGTTGGGAAACCATCCAAACAGTTCTTAACCATAATGGGTACTGGGGAATTCATATTTAGGAACTGCTTTTACCAGAGTATTTTCACTTTCCACAGAGTGAGACTTGAAGTTAACTTGAATTCAGCATAACGCGTTTCAGGGCCTGAAAATCACTTCTGTGTACACATGTGTGACGGCTTGTTTTCCACCAGGAAACTGTTCAAAACACTTCATTTCTGTGAAAAACTATGTCGCAGATGTGTTTCAAGTGGTTTCACAACATTGCAGTTAAGACTCATTGAGTTTCATTCAACCTCAGTTTTGGCCCAATGCAAGTCAATGGGATTTCAAAAAGTGAGAGTATGAGATGTTGAAGTGCACTTTGAAAACAGTTGGGAAACCATCCAAACAGTTCTTAACCATAAGGGTACTAGAATTCATCATTTAGAACTGCTTTACCAGAGTATTTTCACTTTCCCCCCCCCCCCCCCCCCCCCCCCCCCCCCCCCCCCCCCCCCCCCCCCCCCCCCCCCCCCCCCCCCCCCCCCCCCCCCCCCCCCCCCCCCCCCCCCCCCCCCCCCCCCCCCCCCCCCCCCCCCCCCCCCCCCCCCCCCCCCCCCCCCCCCCCCCCCCCCCCCCCCCCCCCCCCCCCCCCCCCCCCCCCCCCCCCCCCCCTCCCCCCCCCCCCCCCCCCCCCCCAAAAAAAAAAAAAAAAAAAAAAAAAAAAAAAAAAAAAAAAAAAAAAAAAAAAAAAAAAAAAAAAAAAAAAAAAAAAAAAAAAAAAAAAAAAAAAAAAAAAAAAAAAAAAAAAAAAAAAAAAAAAAAAAAAAAAAAAAAAAAAAACGAAATCTAACTTTATAATTGATTTAAATTCCAGGTGAACTTGAAGTAACTGAATTCGCATTTACCAGGCTGAAAACACTTTGTGTACACATGTGTGAGCTTGTTTCAAGGAAACTGTTAAAACACTTCATTTCAGTGAAACTATGTCGCAGATTGTTTCAATGGTTTCACAACATTGAGTTAAGATCTTGAGTTCATTCAACTCAGTTTTGCCAATGTCAATGGGATTAAAAGAGTAGAATGTTGAAGTGCACTTTAAAACAGTTGGGAACCATCAAACAGTTCTTAACCATAAGGGTACTGGGGAATTATCATTTAGAACTGCTTACAGAGTATTTTCACTTTCCACAGAGTGAGACTTGTTAACTTGAATTCAGATAACCGTTCAGCTGAAAACATTTGTGAAATGTGTACGCTTGTTTTCCACCAAACTGTTCAAAACATTCATTTCTGTGAAAACTATGTCGCAGATGTTCAATGGTTTCACAACATTGCAGTTAAGACCATAGTTCATTCAACCTCAGTTTTGCCCAATGCAAGTAATGGGGATTTCAAAAGTGAGTATGAGAGTTAATACTTTGAAAACAGTTGGGAAACCATCCAAAAGTTCTTAACCATAAGGGACTGGGAATTATCATTTAGAACTGCTTTACAGAGTATTTTTTCCACAGAGTAGATTAAGTTAACTTGAATTCAGCATAACCTTTGGGCCTGAAATCACTTGTGTCCATTGACGGCTTTTTCCACCAGAAACTGTTCAAAATTATTTCGTGAAAAATGTCGCAAGTGTTTCAATGGTACATTGCATTAAGACTATTAGTTCATTCAACCTCAGTTTGCAATGCAAGTAATGGATTTAAAAGTGTATAGATGTAAGTGCACTTTAAAAGTTGGGAAACCATCCAAACGTTCTACCATAAGGTACTGGGGAATCTATTTAGAATGCTTTCAAGATTTCATTTCAAGATGGACTTGAAGTAACTTTGAATCAGCATAACGTTTCAGGCCGAAAATCACTTTTGTACAATGTGAGGCTTGTTTTCCAAGGAAACTGTTCAAACACTTCATTTCTGTGAAAAACTATGTTAGATTGTTTCAATGGTTTCACAACATTGCAGTAAGACTCTTGAGTTCTTCAACAGTTGGCATCAATTGATGATCAAAAGTGAGTAGAGTGTTGAAGTGCACTTTAAAAGTTGGAAACCATCCAAACAGTCCTAACCAAGGGTCTGAATCTATTTGAAGTTTACAAGTATTTTACTTCCACAGAGTGAGACTTGAAGGTAACTTGAATTAGAAACCTGTTTCAGGTGAAAATCACTTTGTACACATGTGTACGGCTTCTTTCCACAGGAAACTTCAAACACTTCATTTCAGTGAAAAACTATGTCAGATTGTTTCGTGTTCACAACATTGAGTTAAGACTTGAGTTTCATTCAACCTCAGTTTTGCCAATGCAAGTATGGGTTTAAAAGTGAGATGAGATTGAAGTGCACTTGAAACAGTTGGAAACCATCCAAACGTTCTTAACCATAGGGTACTGGGAAATTCATTTTAAACTGCTTACAGAGTATTTCATTTCCACAAGTGGATTTCAGTTAATGAATTCAGATAACGCTTCAGGCCTGAAAACATTGTTCAATGTGAGGCTTGTTTTCCACCAGGAAACTGTTCAAACATTCATTTCAGTGAAAACTATTCGAAGTTTCAAGTGGTTTCACAACATTCAGTTAAGACTCATTGAGTTTCATTCAACTAGTTTGGCCAATGAATCAATGGGTTTCAAAGGTAGGATGTTAAGACTTTGAAAAACATTGGGAAACCATCCAAAAGTTTAACCATAAGGGTACTGGGAATTATCATTTAACCTGCTTTTACCAGAGTATTTTCTTCACAGAGTGAGACTTAGTTAACTTGAATTCAGCATAACGCTTCAGGGCTGAAATCACTTTGTGTACACATTGACGGCTGTTTTCCACCAGGAAACTTTCAAAACACTTATTTCTTGAAAACTTGTCCAGATGTGTTTCATGGTTTCAAACATTGCAGTTAAGACTCATTGGTTTCATTCAACCTTGGCCATGAACAATGGGGATTTCAAAAAGAGTTGAAGTTAAGTGCACTTTGAAAACATTTGGGAAAAAACCATCCAAACAGTTTTAACCCAAAAGGGGTCCCTAAATTCATCATTTGGGAACTGTTTTTTCCCAGAGTTTTTTCATTTTCCCACAGAGTGAGATTTAAAGGGTTAATTTAAATTTTAGCATAACGCTTTCGGGCCCTGAAAAATCATTTTTTAAAAATGTGTGACGGCTTGTTTTCCACCGGGAAAATGTTAAAAACACTTCATTTCAGTAAAAAACCATTTTCGCAATTTTCAAGGGGTTTCACAACATTGCAGTTAAGACCATTGAGTTTCATTCCCCCCTCATTTTTGGGGCCCAAAGGGTAAAAGGGGGATTTCAAAAGTGAGAAAGAATGTTGAAGTGCACTTTAAAAAACAGGGGAAACCACCCAAAACAGTTCTTAAATATGGGGGTACGGGGGAATTCATCATTTAGAACTGTTTTTCCAGAGTTTTTTCATTTTCCCAAAGAGTGAGACTTGAAGTTAATTTGAATTCAGCATAACGCTGCCAGGGCCTGAAAATCACTTTGTGTACACATGTGACGGCTTGTTTTCCACCAGGAAATTGTTAAAAACACTTCATTTCGTAAAAAACTATGCCAGATGTTTTAAAGGGGTTTTTCAACATTGAAAAGTTAAGCCCTCATTGAGTTTCATTCAACCTCGTTTTGGGGCCCAAACCCAAGAAAATGGGGATTTCAAAAAGTGAGGGAGATGTTGAAGTGCACTTTTAAAATTAAACCACCCAAAACAGTTTTTAACCATAGGGGAAAATTGGGGAATTCATCATTTGAACTGCTTTTACCAGAGAATTTTCCCCACAGAGTGAGACTTAAGTTAAACTTGAATTCAGCATAACGCTGCTTCGGGGCCTGAAAATCACTTTTGTACACATGGGGAGGGCTTGTTTTCCACCAGGAAACTGTTAAAAACATTTCATTTTTTAAAAAAACTATGTCGCAGATGTGTTTCAAGTGGTTTCAAACATTAAAACTCATTGAGTTTCATTAAACCCTCATTTTTGGGCCCCAAGCAAGTAAAGGGGTTTTTAAAGTGAGTATGAGATGTTGAAGTGCACTTTGAAAAAATTTGGGGAAAAACCCACCCAAAAACGGGTTCCTTAACCAAAGGGTACGGGGGAATTCCATCATTTAAAACCCGTTTTACCAGAGTATTTTCACTTTCCACAGAGTGAGACTTAAAGGTAACTTAAACCAGATAAGGGTTTGGGGGGGCCCTGAAAATCATTTTGTGTACACATGGGGACGGTTTGTTTTCCACCGGGAAAACCCGTTCAAAACATTCATTTCGTGAAAACTATGTCGCAGATGTTTTTCAAGGGGTTTTCACAACATTGCAGTTAAGACTATTACCATTAAAACCTCAGTTTTGGCCCAATGCAAGTAAAAAGGGTTTTTGGAAAGGGGGGGGAGATGTTAAAGGGCATTTTGAAAAAAAGGGGAAACCATCCAAACGGGCCCTTAACCATAGGGGAAACGGGGGAATTTCATCTTTTTAAACCGTTTTCCAGAGTATTTTCACTTTCCAAAGAGTGAGTTTTAATAATTTGAATTCGAAAACCGTTTCGGGGCCCTAAAAATCATTTTTGTGTACACATGTGGAGGGGTTTTTTTTTCCCCCAAAGGAAACTGTTCAAAACACTTTTTCGGGAAAAACTTTTGTCGCGGGATGTGTTTCAAGTGGTTTCACAACATTGCAGTTAAGACTCATTGAGTTTCTTTCCCCAACCCCTAGCCGGGGCCCGGGGCCCAAGCCAATGGGGTTTTAAAAAAGTAGTATGAGATGTTAAGCGACTTTAAAAAAATTTGGGGAAACCATAAAAAACAGTTTTTAACCAAAAGGGTACTAATTCATTTTAGAACTGCTTTTAGAGTATTTTCACTTTCCACAGAGGGGAGACTTGAAGGTAACTTGAATTCAGCAAAACCCCTTTCCAAATTGGGGGAAAATTTACTTTGTGTACACATGTTGCCTTTTTTTCCCACCAGGAAACTTTTCAAAACACTTCATTTCGTGAAAACTATTTTCGCAGATGTTTTAAATGGTTTCACAACATTGCAGTTAAGACTCATTATTTCTTCCCAACCCTCATTTTTGGCCCAATGAAGTCAATGGGGATTTAAAAAGGAAAGGAGATGTTGAAGGGCATTTTTAAAAAACATTTGGGGAAACCACCCAAAACAGTTCTTAACCAAAAGGGTACTGGGGAATTCACTTTGGGAATTTGCTTTAAACCAGAGTTTTTTCCTTTTCCACAGAGGAGACTTAAGGTTAACTTGAATTCAGCATAACCCCGCTTGTTTGAAAATCATTTTTGTGTAAAATTTTGTGTGACGGCTTTTTTCCACCGGGAAACTGTTAAAAACACTTCATTTCGTGAAAACTATTGCAGATGTGTTTCAAGTGGTTTCACAACATTGCAGTTAAGATTCATTGAGTTTATTCAACTCAGTTTTCCCCAATGCAAGTAAAGGGGGATTTAAAAAGGAGTATGAATGTTGAAGTGCATTTTAAAAAAGGGGAAAACCATCCAAACAGTTCTTAACCAAATGGGGTACTGGGGAATTCATCTTTTAGAACTGTTTTTTCCCAGAGTATTTTCCCCCTTTCCCAAGGGTGGGGACTTAAAGGGTAATTTTGAATTCAGCATAACGCGTTTTCGGGGTTAAAAATCATTTTGTGTACACATGTGTGACGGCTTTTTTTCCCAAAGGAAATTGTTCAAAACACTTCATTTAGTGAAAACTATGTCGCAGATGTTTTTCCCAAGTGGTTTAAACAACATTGAGAAGACTCATTGATTTTTATTCAACCCTTTTTTGGGGCCCAATGCAATTTAAAGGGGGGTTTTTAAAAGTGAGTATGAATTTTTAAAGGGCACTTTAAAAACAGTTAAAACCACCCAAAACAGTTAAAAACCCATAAGGGTACGGGGGAATTCATTTTTTAAAACCCGTTTTTTACCGATATTTTCATTTTCCCCAAAAGAGTGAGACTTAAGTTACTTTGAATTCAGCATAATTTTTTGGGGGCCTGAAAATCATTTTTTGTGACATGTGTGACCATTTTCCACCAGGAAATTGTTCAAAACACTTTTTTAAAAGTAAAAAACTATGTCGCAAATGTTTTAAAGGGGTTTTCCCCAAAATTGCATTTAAAAAGGGACCCCATTGATTTTCCATTCAACCCCATTTTTGGGCCCAATGCGTCAAGGGGGAATTTTGAAAGTATTGAGATGTTGAAGTGCACTTTAAAAACATTTGGGGAAACCACCCAAAACATTTCCCAACCCAAAGGGTACGGGGGAAATCATTTGGGAACTGCTTTTACCAGAGTTTTTTCCCTTTCCACAGGGGAAACGAAGAATTTTTCAGATAACCCCGTTTGGCCGGGAAAATCATTTTTTGGTACAATGTGGACGGTTTTTTTCCCCACCAGGAAACTGTTCAAAACACTTATTTCTGGGGAAAAACTTTTCCAGATGTGTTTCATGGTTTCAAACACAGTTAAGATCATTGAGTTTCCCCCAACCTCATTTTTCCCCAATGCAAGCCCCCGGGGGGATTTCAAAAGGGAGTATAAATGTTGAAGTGCTTTTAAAAAATTTTTGGAAACCATCCAAACCCCCTTTAAACCCATAAGGGTACGGGGGAATTCATTTTAGAACTGTTTTTTACCAGAGTATTTTCACTTTCCACAGAGTAAACTTAAGGTAACTTGAATTCGCAAAACCTGCCGGGGCCCGGGAAAATCACTTTTGTACTTTAGTGTGACGGCTTGTTTTCCACCAGGAAACGGGTTCAAATTTTTTTGGAAAAACTATTTTTGCGATGTGTTTTCAAGTGGTTTCACAACATTGGTTAAGATCATTGAGTTTCATTCAACCCCTTTTTGGCCCCAAGCAATGGGGTTTTTAAAAGTGAGTATGAGATGTTGAAGTGCCCCTTTGAAAACGGGTTGGGGAAAACCCAAACCAAAAGTTCTTAACCATAGGGTACTAAAATTCATCATTTGGGAACTGTTTTTCCAATATTTTAAAATTTTCCCGGGTAATTTTGGGGTTTTGAATTCGAAAACGTTTTCCAGGGCCTAAAAATTTACGTGTACACATGGTGAGGGGCTTTTTTCCCCCCCAGGAAATTTGTTCAAAACACTTCATTTTTTGGGGAAAATTATTTTCCAGATGTGTTTCGGGGGGTTTTCCCCACAACATTGAAAGTTAAGACTCATTGAGTTTCATTAAACCCTCATTTTTGGGGCCCAAATGAAAGCCGGGGATTTCAAAAGTGAGTATGAGATGTTGAAGTGCATTTTTAAACCCCGCTTGGGAAACCATCCAAACAGTTTTTAACCATAAGGGTACGGGGGAAATTTAAAATCTTTGGGAAATGCCCGGGAATTTTCACTTTCCACAAAAGGAGATTTTTAAAGGGTTAATTTTAAAATTTGCTTTAACGCTTTTCGGGGCCGGGAAAATCATTTTGTGCACATGGGGACGGTTTTGTTTTCCACCGGGAAAACTGTTAAAAACATTTTCCTTGTGAAAACTATGTCGCAGATGTGTTTCAAGTTTTACAACATTGCAGTTAAGATTATTGAGTTTCACCCAAAACCCCAGGGCCAAAAAAAAGGGGTTTTAAAAAAAGTGAGTATGGGTTTGTTGAAGGCATTTAAAAAACATTTGGGGAAAAACCATCCAAAAAAATTTTCCTAAGGGTACTGGGGAATTCATCATTTAGAACTTTTTTAAAGGGAGTTTTTTCCCCAAGGAGACTTGGGAACTTAAATTTCAGCATAACCGTTTCGGGGCCCGGGAAAAATCTTTTGGAAAACGGGATGGTTTTTCCACCGGGAAAGTTAAAAACACCCCATTTCAGTGAAAACTATGTCAGATGTTTTTTAAGTGGTTTCAAAAACATTAAAGAAAAATTCATTAAAAGTTTTTTCAACCTCATTTTCCCAATGCAAGTCAATGGGGATTTAAAAGTGGGGTATGAGATGTTAAAGGGCACTTTAAAAAACAGTTAAAACCATCCAAAAAAAGTTTTTAAACCCAAAATTTAGGGGGAAATCATTTAGAACTGTTTTTACCAGGGGTTTTTTCACCCGAGTGAGATTTTGGGTTTTTTTTGAATTCAGCATAACGCTTTTTTGGGCCCCAAAATATTTTTGGGTGTAAAATTTGTGAGGCTTTTTTTCCCCCGGGAAATGGTTAAAAACACTTCATTTCGTAAAAAAAACTATGTCGCAATGTGTTTAAAGGGGTTTTTCCAACATTAGTTAAGACCATTGAGTTTATTAAACCCCTTTTTGGCCCAAGGGAAAAAAAGGGGAATTTAAAAGAGAAAGGGATGTTGAATGTTTTTTGGAAAACATTTGGGGCCTATCCAAAAGTTCTTAACCAAAAGGGGTTTTTGGGGAATTCATCATTTAGAACTGTTTTACCGGGAGTTTTTTTCCTTTTCCACAGAGGGGAGACTTGAAGTTAACTTAAACCAGATAACGCCGTTCAGGGGCCTAAAAATCACCAACGGGCTTTTTTTTCCCAAAAGGGGAAAATTTTGTTCAAAAATTCATTTCTGTAAAAACCCATGTCAAGAGGGTTTTTCAAGTGGTTTCAAAAACAAAGTTAAGACCCTTTGGGTTTATTAAACCTTTTGGCCCAATGAAAAAGTAAGGGGGGATTTAAAAAGTGAGTAGGGAGATGTTGAAGGAATTTGAAAACATTTGGGGAAAAACCATCCAAACAGTTCTTAACCAAAAGGGGTTTAATTGGGGAATTCTTTCATTTAGAACTGTTTTCCCAAATATTTTCACTTTCCACAGAGGAGACTTGAAGGAAAATTTGAATTCAGCATAACGCGCTTCAGGCCTAAAAATACTTTTTGTACAATGTGTGACGGTTTTTTTTCCACTAAGGAAACTGTTCAAAACATTTCATTTTTTGTGAAAACTATTTTTGGATTTTTTTGGGGTTTCAAACATTTTAAGACCATTGAGTTTCTTTCAACCCTTTTCCCAAAAGCAAAGGTTTTAAAAGGGGAGTATAAATGTTGTTAAAAACCATTTAAACCATCCAAAATTTAACCCAAAAGGGGAATAATTTCACATTTAAAAATGTTTTACCAGGATTTTTTATTTTCCACAGATGAGATTAAGGTTAATTAATTTCAGCAAAAAGGTTTTTCCCGGGGCCGGGGAAAATCTTTTGTAAAAATACGGGGAGGCGGGTTTCCAAAGGAAACTGTTCAAAAACTTCTTTTCCCCGGGAAAAAACTATGTTCCAGATGGTTTAAAGGGTTTTCACAACATTCCCAGTTCAAAATTTCATTCAACCTCGTTTAAATTGGGGTTTTAAAAAGGGAAAAGGAGATGTTAAAGTGCATTTGAAAAATTTGGGGAAAACCATCCAAACAGTTTTTAACCCAAAAGGGGACGGGTAAAATTTGGGAACCCCCAATTATTTTTCCCACAGAGTGGAGACTTGGGTTAATTTAAATTTCATATAACCCCCTTTCGGGCCAAAAAATTTACTTTGTGTAAAATTGTGGGGACGGGCTTTTTTTCCCCCACCGGGAAAACTGTTCAAAACACTTCATTTCAGAAAAACTATTTTTAATTTTTTATGGTTTCACAACATTGCATTTAAAGATTCTTGATTTTCATTAAACCGTTTAACAAAAATTGTATTTAAAAAGTGAGTATGAGATTTAAAGGGCATTTGGGAAAACATTTGGGGAAAACCATCCAAACAGTTCTTAACCATATGGGAAGGGGGGAAACCATCTTTTTAGAACCACCAGAGTTTTTTCCCACTTTCCACAGAGGAGACTTAATTTAACTTAAACCAGCAAAACCCCCTTTGGGGCCTGAAAATTTTTTTGTGTACACATGTGAACGTTTTGGTTTTTCCACCAGGGGGGTTCCCAAAACATCATTTCGTAAAAAACCATGCCCCAGATGTGTTTAAAGTGGTTTCACAACACGTTAAAGACTCATTGAGTTTCATTCAACCGTTTTCCCAAAAGAAAGGGGATTTCAAAAGTGAGTATGAATGTTGAAGTCCTTTTGAAAACATTTGGGGAAAACCCAAATCCAAACAGTTTTTAAAACCATAAGGGGACTAAATTTCATCATTTAGAACTGTTTTTCCCAATTTTTTCCCTTTCCACAGAGTAAAATTGTTTTTTTTTAAACCGCTAAGCTTAAAGGGAAAATCCCCTTTGTACACATGGGGACGGTTGTTTTCCCCCGGGAAAACCTTTCGTTTTTTTTGAAAAACTATGTCGGTTTTTTCCCAAGGGGTTTTCACAAATTGCAGTTAAGACTATTGAGTTTCTTTCAACCTCATTTTTGGCCCCAAATGCAAGTAAAATGGGATTTAAAAAAAGTGAGAAAGGAGGTTAAAGTGCCCCCAAAAAACTTGGGAAACCACCCAAAAACAGTTCCCCCAACCATGGGAAACGGGGGAATTTCATCTTTTAAAACCCTTGTTTTTACCAGAGACACTTTCCACAGAGGGAGCCCTTTAAAGGGAATTAAAATTCACCCAAACCCCGCTTCGGGGCCTAAAAATCATTTTTGGTACACGGTGACGGCTTGTTTTCCACCGGGAAACTGTTCAAAACACTTCATTTCTGGAAAAAACTTTTAACGAGATGTGTTTCAAGTGGCTCAACATTGCGGGAACCAATTATTTCATTCAACCTCGTTTTGGCCCAATGCAAGTAAAGGGGGATTTCAAAAGTGAGTATGAGATGAAGGGGACTTTTGAAAAAGGGGGGGAAACCATCCAAACAGTTTTTAACCATAAGGGTACTGGGGAATTCATCATTTAGAACTGTTTTTAAACAGAGTATTTTCACTTTCCACAGGGAGACTTGAAGGTAACTTGAATTCAGCATAACCCGCCGGGGCTGAAAATCACTTTTTAAACACATGGGGACGGCTTGTTTTCCACCAGGAAACTGTTCAAAACACTTCATTTCAGTGAAAACTATGCCCCAGATGTGTTTAAATGGTTTCACAACATTGCATTTAAAGCCCCTTTAAAAGCCATTCAACCTCATTTTTGGCCCAATGCAAGTCAAGGGGGATTTAAAAGTGAGTATGAGATGTTGAAGTACTTTGAAAACAGTTGGGAAACCACCCAAACAGTTTTTAAAACCAAAGGGATTAAAATTTCATTCATTTAGAACTGCTTTTACCAGAGTATTTTCACTTTCCACAGAGTAAATTTAAAGGGAACCAAACCAGCATAAGGGTTTTTGGCCTGAAAATCACTTTGTGTACACATTTTAGGCTTTTTTCCACCGGGAAAACCCGTTTAAAAACTTCATTTTTTGTGAAAAACCAGGCCGCAAATGTTTTTCCCAAGGGTTTCACAACATTGCTTAAGACTCATTGAGTTTCATTCAAACCTCGTTTTGGCCCAATGCAAGTCAATGGGGTTTTAAAAAAAAGTGAGTATGAAAAATGTTAAAGGGCATTTTTAAAAAAGTTAAACCATCCAAAAAAAGTTCTTAACCAAAAGGGTCGGGGAATTCATCTTTTAGAACTGCTTTAAACCAGAGTTTTTTCCCTTTTTTCCACAGAGTGAGACTTAAAGGGTTAATTAATTAAAAGGTTTTAAACGTTCGGGGCCCTGAAAATCATTTTGTGTACACATGGGGTGCCCTTTGTTTTCCACCAGGAAACTGTTAAAAACACTTCATTTCGTAAAAAACCTTATGCCAGATGTGCCAAGTGGTTTCACAACATTGCAGTTAAGACTCATTGAGTTTCATTAAACCCCTATTTTTGGGGCCCAAGGGTAAAGGGTTTTTAAAAGTGAGTATGAGATGTTGAAGTGCACTTTAAAAAACAGTTGGGAAACCATCCAAAAGTTTTTAATCATAAGGGTACGGGGGAATTCATCATTTGGGAACTGCTTTACCAGAGTTTTTTTCACTTTCCAAAAGAGGAGATTTAAAGGGTTAACTTAAATTTTGGCATAACCCCGCTTCGGGGCCGGGAAAATCACTTTTGTACAATGTGTGACGGTTTTTTTCCACCAGGAAACTGTTAAAAAACAGTTCATTTCTGTAAAAAACTATGTCGCAGATGTGTTTCATGGTTTCACAACATTGCAGTTAAGACTCATTGAGTTTCATTCAACCTCAGTTTTGGCCCAATGCAAAAAAAGGGGGATTTCAAAAGTGGGGTATGAGATTTTGGGAAGTGCATTTTGGGAAAACAGTTAAAACCATCCAAAACAGTTCTTAACCATAAGGTTCTGGGAATCACATTTAAATTTACCAGAGTATTCATTTCCCAGAGTATGACTTGCAAGAGTTGAATTCAGAACGTTAGGGCGAAAATCACTTTGTTACCTGAAAATACTTTGTTTTCCACAGGAACTTGTTCAACATTAATTTCTGTCAAAACACTTATTCTGTGAAAACTTTCAGTGGTTTTCACATTTTCTCAACATTGTTCTTAACCATCGTTTTGCCATCAGAATGGGATTTCAAAAGATAGGATTTAAAGTGCAGTTGAAGACAGTTGAGGACATTGAAAGTTGGCAACCAACAAGGTCTTAATCAATTTAGAACTGCATTATCATTTAAATTTTACTAAAGTTCCAAGAGACTTGAAGGTAACTTGAATTCAGCATAGCTTCAGCGTGAATCATGGTACAATTACTTTGTTTACCACAGAAACTGTTAAACATATTTGGAAACTTTTTTCCACAGAAACTGTTCAAAAACTTCATTTCTGAAAAACATTAAGATATTGTTTCTTAATCCAGTGTTTTGCAACTTGCAGTTAAGATCATTGAGTTTATATCAGTTTTGGCAAGCAAGTCAATGGGGTTGAAACATCAGAGAATGTTAATACTTTAGGAAACTTGGAAACATTTAAAACTTCTTAACCAAGATTGTCATTTCATTAGAAGCTGTAAAGTATTTAATTTCAAGATGGTCAGGGCCTGAAATACTTTGTTACATATGGTTCAGGGCTTGTTCAAATCCAGGAAATGTTAACGCTTCTTTCTCACAGAAACTGTTCAAACATGTTTCAAAAAATTCGCAGATTGTTTAAATTGAGTTTCACAACTTCAGTTATGGCCAGATTTCATTCAATGGTTTTGAGCAGTAGAATGTGGAAGTGCTGAAAAAGTGTGAATATGTTGAAGGCACTTTGAAAACAGTTGGGAAACCATCAAAGTTCTTAACCATAAGGGTAACTGGAATTCATCATTTAGAACTCTTTACCAGAATATTTCACTTTCCACAAGTGAGACTTGAAGTTACTTGAATTCACATTAGGCGTTTCAGGGCCTGAAAATCACTTTTGTACACATGTTGAGCTTGTTTCCACAGAATTTTCAAAACACTTCATTTCAGTGAAAAACTATGTCAAGATGTGTTTCAAGTGGTTTCACAACATTGCAGTTAAGACTCATTGAGTTTCATTCAACCTCAGTTTTGGCCAATGCAAGTCAATGGGATTTGAAATTGAGTATGAGATGTTGAAGTGCACTTTGAAAAACAGTTGGAACCATCAAGCAGTTCTTAACCATAAAGGGTACTGGGAATTCATCATTTAGAACTTTTTACCAGAGTATTTTCACTTTCCACAGATGAGACTTGAAGTTAACGAATTCAGCATAACGTTTCAGGGCCTGAAAATCACTTTGTGTACACAATTGGTTTTT
>NW_024381241.1:0-58179 GCF_016835505.1 Polypterus senegalus | reverse complement strand
ATTATACAACTCAAAATTATATATCGAGCACATCTGTCTCGATAAAAAACTCTCCAAAATGTTTCCAGGGCATGATCCAACCTGTGAACGTTGCAACCAAGTCCCAGGCTCACTAGGTCACATTTTCTGGGCCTGCAACAAATTAACATTATTCTGGACAATTACCTTTCAGATAGCCTTGGACTCACAATCCCTCCTAACCCATTAACAGCTGTGTTTGGGGTTCTTCCAGAGGGGCTTAAAGTGGAGAAAGACAAACAAATTGTGATTGCATTCACGACACTCTTGGCATGCAGACTCATTCTGATAAACTGGAAGAACCCAAATTCTACTCTTTGAGGTCAGTGGGAAACCGATGTGTTATATTATTTGAAATTGGAAAAAATCCGTACAGACTTTTTTCAAAACATGACAGGATCTAATCAGTAATATTTTAAAATAAGTTCATGAAGCATAGAGAATTTATTCATTTAGGTATGTTTAAAAGCTGTAAAATTTTTATTCCGTTTGGCTTGCTCTCTCTCTCTCTCTCTCAAAGATGGGGATCGATCTGTTCTTAACTCTATTTTTCTTTTTGTAAAAACTTGATTGCTTTGTATGGAGTGCAATAAAATTAATAATAAAAAAAATTTTTTAAATCCATCAAAGGATTATATATATTTTCACTAAACTCCGTAAGCATTTGAGGATAAATAGCATTTGTTCCTGGAGATTTGTTTGATTTCAATCAATTCAATCTCGGCAGCACATCTCTACAATTTCCAAATCCCTCAGTACCTCCTTAGTAGTCCCTGTTACAACCGAGAGGTTATCCACTTTTATCAGACATGAAATCTTCAGAAAATGCAAAGTTTAGAGCATTTTATATTTCACTATCAGTGTATTGTAATTCCCCTTTATTGTTCATGCGGCAGTTCACTTCCTCCTTGACTGTTATTTTACTCCTAAAATACTGAAAGAATGTCTTTGGCTGCAATATTTCTTTTTAACTGTCTTTTAGAGACCTCATATCTTTCCTAATGGTTGCTCTCAAATGCACTACTGTTAGCATTGGGGTTATTCATCTTAAATGACTTATTCAGATGTCTTTTTTTATCCTTTGCAGCATCTTTTCTACTTTGTTATTTACTCACTCCAGAGATTTTATTAATTACTTTGAATCCATCCTGCATCATATGTAAAATGTTTAACTTCTTTCTGCTAACAAATCACAGTTATTTTGGCCTGTTTACTGCTATGACACAGACTTGTCGACTACTACAAAAGCTTTCTCCACCCTCTGCCCCACAAACCCAAAGGTTGGAGTAAGACTGGAGCAACACCTGCTGTTGTGTGAATGACAAAACAAAACGAAAAATACCCTTGTAAATAGAAAAAAAAGTTAAAAACTTTTAAACTGCTTCTCTTCTCCTTAACAGCTACCAAAGTGTTTAGGAGCAAAAGTCATATTTAATGCACACTCACATAGAAGGAGCACAGACTAGCACATAACACACAGACTTTGTCACTTTATAATATAAGAATGATGTCGGCATGTCAGTCTAAGTTGTTTCTCCAATCCACCGCTTCAATGTGTAATCCAAAGGTTTGACGTTTCATCCAAATACGTCTGTAAGGATGTCACAAGAACCTTAGAAGAACTGAAGAGATGCGTAAAGCTGGCAAATGTGATAAAAGAATTTTTGAAGACATGGGAGTCCATCAATGCATAGAAAGCCATACTGTCTACAAAAATAGAGGAAACTCACTACTGGAAAGGGCAAACTACAAAGATCACAGCATGAAAGCAGAGGTGAATAGGAACCCAGACACACAGAGCAAAGGGCCTGCAGAAGTCTCAGGTACTTAAGAAAGTCTCTGTCCATGGGTTCTTATGGAGGAAAGCGTAAGAATATAGTTTACAGGAGGGCAACACCAAGGAAATCAATGCAATCTAGCAAAACCATCACTGCACATCTGAAAACTTGTAAAAGATCATCATGATGTTCCATAACAGACAATGTTCTATGAATGAATGAGACAAAAGTTAATGTCTTTGGTCAAAACATGCAACACCATGTTTGGAGGTAATACAAAAGTGGACATTGATACTAAAGACTCAAGGTGAACGGAGCATTATGGTTTGGCCTGCATGTTTCTTCATGGCCTGGAACACTTGACATGATCAACATTCACTTAATTGAAAATATTATCAAGAAATCTGACGGGAAAATATCAGGATAGGTGATGAACATGATGAACAATAGGTGAGTGATGTTACAGGACAATGAGCCCAAACACAGGAAGTAATCAAAAACAGAAAGGGTTAAACATATGGTAACTGGTGTTCTGGAATGACCAATAAGAGACACGAGATGCTGTGACCTGACCTAAAGAGAACTGATCAGAAAAGGGCCCTTATTGATGAAGGAACTGAAAAGGTTTGGAATGAAGGAATGGATTAAAATTCACTGCTGACCAATAGCTACAAAAGTTTAATTTAGGTCATTACTGTTAAAGAAGGGTCAACCAGTCTGTAAAGATGGGAGGGTCGCGGAGTGGGCTGTGAATGTTTAAATGATGTGTTCAGGACTGACAAGAAGATGTTCGATTGTTTGTGTTATTACAGTAGTTTAAAACAACTGTGGCTGTCTGTAATCGGAGCTTAGTTAAAGATCGGACCACACTGTTAAGAGGAATTAATATGGATACCCAAGAAATTCCAGAGGGAGCAATACCTATGTCTTGCTCTTGGATATTTGTATAGCACTCTTTATCGAAGATAGGCTGAGGACTTTTGCATAAAGTCACTATAATGGAAGAACAGCAAATTGCTAATCCTTACATAATAGATGAAAAATCACACTAATTTCAAACACACAATAAAATAGAAAGAGTGGAAATACTTTAAGTTTCTCATAAAAATCACAAGACCTAACATTTCAAGCTCATAAACCCCAACCCTAAATCTTACATAATTTTATTTTGCACTTACTTTTTCCAGACTTCTTTGAAGGTGGTTGCTTATTTTTCTGAGCTGTAACAGATGTAGTTTCCACAGCCCTCTTTGGTTCGGACTCTAATGATTCAGACTTCACATTGATAGATGGCTCTGGAGATGAACAGTGTCTGCTATGAGAAGAGTCTAACCTGGTCATCACTCCATCTTGACACCCATCATGACAGTTGTCTTCTTTTACACTGTCCAGATTTGTACGGTTATGTGTCTCAATACTGACAGACTTCTCTTCAGTTTCTTTTTTAATGCCCACTGGCTGCAGTTCACTGTCCTTCTCCTTGATGCTCAGACTTTCCTGTTTAAGGTAGATGGACTTCCACTCACAGTCCTCTTCCTTAATATTTACAGTTTTCTCCATGATATTTGCATCCACATCACAGGTGTCCTGTTTCACATCCATTGAAAATGTTCCTGCAAACAGCACCTTTTTCTTTTTCTCTGTGAAAAGAACAGAAATTAACTTCATTAAAACTTTGTCCGTTATCTAAAGACACTTGAATATCATTATCAGGCTCTATTTTATGGTTTATGTAAAGTTAGACAGTTTGTAGCATGTTGACAGTAACTCAATGATCTTCATTTCAGATTATCAGATGTGAAACAATATTGGGAGTGGAGTGAAGGTCCAAACAGACTCTGAAACAAGACCACCATCTTACACAGTTGCTGGTTAACAGTATTCACTGCTTGAATTAAACATACAGTACTACTGGAGTCCCAGAATTGTCTTATCAGTTTATATTATTATTATTTAATAATAATAATATTTTACTTAATAGGTGCCTTTCTTTAACACTCAAGGTCACCTTATAATAAAGTTAACCAACATTAGTAAAATTAAAACAAGAGAATGATGAATCAAAAAGCAATAATTAGTAAACAAAGATAACTGGCAGTAACAGTGCAAAATTTGCAATTGGTAAGCCAGTTTGAAAAGGTAAGTTTTGAGGGCAGTTTTAAAATGTGTTATTGAATTGAGCTGACAAATAAGAGAGGGAAGACAATTCCTGAGTTGAGGACCACTATGAGAGACGCTCAAACTCCCATAACACTGAATCTGATGTGCGGTACAGAAAGTCGTGCTGCAGATGAGGATCTGAGTGAGCGAGAGGAGTGTCAGTCTGTAGGAGATCAGAGAGGTTGTGAAGAGCTTTAAATGTTTAGAGCAGTATATTGTTTTGTATTGTATTCTGTAGTGAGCAGGGAGCCAGTGAAGTTGAGAGAGAAGAGTGTAATATGTTCAGTGGATTTAAAACAGCAGGTTATTATCCTGGCAGCACAATTTTGAAGAAGTTGTAAGCGATGGATATGTTTTTTTGGGATGTCAGATAGAATAGCACTATAGTAATCTATACGTGAGGTAACTCGGGCATTAACCAATACTTCAGTACTGTGTTGCGCAAGAACAGGATGTAGTCTAGAATTGTTTCAGAGGTGGAAGAAGGCAGTCTGAGAAATGTTACTTATATGGGAGGAATTATTTAATAATAATAATTATTATTATTACTTAATTGCCAATAATAGTGTATAAATGGATATAAATAATTTCATTTAAACGATTCACCAAAATCTGTTATATGTAAATGATATTGATGAAGGTTTGTACAAGTAGGCGCACAGGATCGTGTTAAGAAACAGAAAAGTCTGGAGGGAGGAAATTAAACTTTGCTGAAATGCGCAGCTGCAACAGGAGAAGATAAGCAAGTGAAATAAGAGGTTTGTTAGCTTAGGCTGACTGGTGTAACTGATGGTGCGTAACTTCTATTTTTGTCAGTAGGTTTGACAAACCTTTTCAATTCATTAAAGGCCACCAGTCCCCTCTTTACCCACTGAATCGATCATAACTTTTGATTGTGCTATCATATTTAATAAAACCACCTTGTCACTAAAAGTTATAAAGTTTATTGTTCTGTTAAACTGTGACCATCCCTTCTCCATTAGTAAATATCTGATTGACCCGACTTAAGCTCCTTAACTGCACCGCCATAACAGGGATGGATGAGTGTCGTGTTAAAAGGAAAAAATGTTTTAACTCCTTAAGAAAGGGCAAAGCGGGCTGTTTTCAATTAGGAGGCCATGTTCCTTCAATGTGGGAAATGACATAATTCACATCTTCTATCACATTCTGATGACCAGTGTGATTTTCTAGATTGCGGTGTACTGAGCTGTGTACAGCACGCCAAGAGAGGTCGATTGAATGAACAGGCTATTTAAAAGGGCAAGATCAGTCATGGGACGCACCCTGGACCCCCTGGAGTTCGTAGCCGAGGATAGGATTAAAACAAAACTGAGTGCCATTATGAACAATGCTGCACATCCTCTCTCTAATACACTAAAATGGAGTTGTTTCAAATCATTCCTCATAAGTGTGTCAAGAAACACTATGGGGGGCTCCATTATACCTAATACATCTGCTAATGTCTCACACTGACTGTGGCAGCCAATTCAGAACTTTTGTTTCTTTTTATTTTTCTTGCTTCATAGTCATTCTGGTGTGTGTTTAGACCACAGTGTGTGTATGTTTATTTACTTATTTATTTACCTTTTTTATTTTTTAAAGAATTCCTGTAACTTCTACCTTGTGACAAATAAAGTTCCATTAAGTCCATTCTATCTATTGCTGATCACTGGATTTTCTTAATCCGTTTGTTTAAATTGACGCACATGTTTTTAATTTTATTGGGTACAACTTCAGAAGAGTGACTTTGATACAACACGTATGTCACTTGAGCCAGTTAGTGAGAGGCGTCATGGTGTTCAGCTTAATAATTAGGGAGTTTGGTGGCAGGTGGACATACAGCGGACATTGCAGAGTGGAGGTGAGACTTGTGCTGGTATTTATTAAGAGGGCAGCATTTCGTGTGTGAGGCGATTACTGTGCTGTGAGAAAGACACCCACCGTGTGGAATGACTGAGGGGGCAGGAGAGGTAAACATTTGAGCTGATGGTGGTTTTTAAATTGATTTTATGATCTTGGGTTTACTTTGTTTTGGGAGGTAGATCTTGCTGATTGAGTTCAAGAGCTGGTGCTGTGATTGTCTGAATGAGCAATAAAGAGGTAAATCTTAGCCCTATTTAATAATTAATCTACAAATCGATCATCGAATAGCGATATGCTTTTATGTTATGTTTAACAGTGGCTGTTGTTGGCCTCTGTTTCCTCAAATTGTAATTATTTATTGAATTAATGTATTTACCAGCTTTCTGCTGGTCAGTTCAAGGTGGCATTTGTAGTTGTAAATCAATCAATCTTCACCACTTTCTCCTTAATCTTTGTAAAAATGAGCTTGGACTGTAGGGATACACGGTAAGTAATCAAAATGTAGAGTAGGAGGTGATGACAGTAGGACTGGACGATATGAAGTAGAAAATGGACTTGAAAACACAAAGTGAACAGGAGACACACACAATGATTGAATAGAAAACACATGCCGGCAGCCACAGGGGGATTGACTTGAGTAAAGCCTGGCGGTGGGCTGGAGGTCGCGCTGCTCGTCTCTCACTTAAATCGTGTGCATTAACTCTGAGTTGAGCGAATAAGAACTTACACATCCATAAAACGTTATCTCCAAACCCCGAGCACTTATCTTTGTCTTTCTGTGTTCAAAATTCTTAACGTGAAGACTTTTCAGTGAGACATCGCTCGCTCAAATAACCTTACAGTTTTTATATAACTTAACATGAATCAATTTACAGTCATCGCTATACTTTAAAAATTGTTGTAATGTTAATTTACCCATTCCTAGAGATTTAAAATGTTGAACTTGATGTAATTTACATGCCACACACTCTAATAATACACGCTCTACAGTCTCTAGCTGATTACGTGACCTACACACTCCAGACTGGTGCTGCCTTGTCTTGAATTGTGTATAATTTAACCTAATATGCCCAATCCTGATGCATGTTAATATCATTTCTTCTCTTGTTTTGCCCGCTTTTCCTATGAATCTCACTCTGCTTTCTACTCTGTACATATACCTTCCCTTACTGTCAGTGTCCCAAATGATTTGCCACATCTATTCAATTTTCAGTCATGTCAGACTGTTAACTTCTGATTTACTGAATGTTAATTCTAATTCAATAATATAAGATGTTTAGTTGCTTTTATTGCCAAATCATCCACAATTGTGTTTCCTTGGACTCCTTTATGTGCTGGGACCCATAAAAAACTAGCAAATCAACTTAAATGCTCTAACTGATATAATATTTGAAGTACTGTGGCAGATTAGTTTGAATTCTCCCTGGTATACAGTTTAAGCAAAAGAAGATTAAGAGGTGACATGATTGAAGTGTTTAAAATTTTGAAGGGAATTAGTGCAGTGGGTTCTGTTGGGGACTTAAAAATGAGCTCATCAAGAACACGGGGACACAGTTGAAAACTTCTTAAGGGTAAATTTCGCACAAACATTAGGAAGTTTTTATTTACACAAAGAACGATAGACACTAGGAATAAGCTACTAAGTAGTATGGTAGGCAGTAAGACTTTGGGGACTTTCAAAACTTGACTTGATGTTATTTTAGAAGAATTAGTGGAAAGGACTGGCGCTTTGTTGGGCTGAATGGCCTGTTCTCGTCTACAGTGTTCTAATATTCTACACAGCAAATTTCAAAGATGTCCCCCCGGAGAAAATCAGAGAGGATGAGAGACATGGAGCAGATCAGTCACCGGCACACAGACAGACACACATGGGATACTCCAAGGTGAGCACTGTTAGTATTCAGTGAGCCAAACTCTGTAGCTGAAATACTGTACTGTGCATGTAAAGTGTAATGTGACTAAAAGTACATGAGGCCCAACTAACAGCTACAGCTGTAATTCTAAATGAAACAGCGCCCGGACATCACTTTACATGCCTTGTGGTGAAAAGAAAACCCGGTGAGTTTTACAGAGGTTGATATTAAAGGCCCACTTGAGTGCTAAAGCTAAAGAGCAGTACAGATTAACAAAGTTCTCTATTTGAATTCAAGGAGGTGCAACTCTGGACATGTAAACGTCAAAATCTCCACTTGCTGCAGGGAAATCGAACTGTGGCCATAAGTCTGCATCCCTACTACTTGCCCAGAGAGTTTGGACATGTCATTGTTGTTATTGTTTGCATCCCTCCTCGGGCGGACTTGGAGATAGCAGCTGACATCATCCATTCTGATGTTGCTAAACTACAAACACAGTACCCCAAGGCACTTGTGCTAATCTCTGGAGATTTTAACCATGTGACGCTGGACAAAACACTTACCTGCCTTCTCCCAGCATGTGAATTGTAACATCCAGGGAAATAGGACTGCTGACCTACTGTATGCAAACGTTAAAGATGCACACAGTGCCACCCAGCTGCCTGCGCTTGGGAAGGCAGATCATAACCTGGTCCTGCTTCAGCCCCACTACAAACCAAGAGTGAGGGAGTTACCTAAAACTACACGCTCATTCAGGAAGTGGTCCCCTGAGGCAGAACAGGCTCTGAGAGACTGCTTTGGAACTATGGACTAGGAAATCCTGCAGGGGTCACATAGTGAGAACATTGAGGACGTTGTTGACAGCACTACTGACTACATCAACTTCGTTAAGGACATTGTAGTTCCAGTAAGAACAGTACGCTGCTATCCTAACAACAAACCATGGATGACAAGTGATATCAAGGGCCTTTTGAATCAGAAGAAAAGGACTTTTAAAGGCAGTGATCAGCATGAGCTCAAGCACATGCAGAAGAAACTCCAAGTCCAGCTCAGGGCAGTGAAGGAGAAAACTGGAGCAAAAGTTGCAGAATAACAGCATGAAGGAAGTGTGGGATGGGATGAAGATCATCACAGGGTGCAGCTCGAAGCAGGGTGCCACCATCGAGAGAGATGTGGAGAGAGCAAACCTGATGAACAACTTCTTTAACAGGTTTGACCCCCATAACCCACTCTCTCTCTCACCTCAGAGTAATGAACCCTCCACCCATCCTTCTGCTAATACCAGCACAGGACAGAGTTTCCCCCAACCACAATTACAGTAGCCCAGGTAAGCAGAGAGCCGAAGAGACTTCGTGCCAGCAAAGCAGTGGGTCCAGATTATGTATCGCCACAACTGCTAAAGGCTTGTGCATTGGAGCTGGGGAGTCCAGCACAGCGCATTTTCAACCTGAGCCTGGAACAGGGGAGAGTCCTGAGGTTTTGGAAAACATCTTGCATCACCCCAGTCCCAAAGGTATCATGTCCTGGTGAACAGAATGACTTACGGCCTGTCGCTCTGATGTAGCGTGTGATGAAAACCATGGAGCGGCTGCTGCTTCATCACCTGAGGCCACAGGTCTGCTACGCCCTCTGCAGTTTGCATACCAGGAGAAGGTGGGAGTGGAGGATGCCATCATCTATATGCTACACTGATTCCTGTCCCACTTGGACAGTCAGTGGTGCTGTAAGAATTATGTTTCTGTACTTCTCTAGCACCTTCAGCACCATCCAACCTCTGCTCCTTAGGGACAAGCTGACAGAGATGGGAGTAGATTCATACCTAGTGGTATA
Organism: Polypterus senegalus; assembly: GCF_016835505.1. Lineage (NCBI taxonomy): Eukaryota > Metazoa > Chordata > Cladistia > Polypteriformes > Polypteridae > Polypterus > Polypterus senegalus. Next base: position 48,677 of record NW_024381241.1, on the reverse strand, counting down.
GATCGTGGACTATCTTACAGACAGACCTCAGAATGTGCGTCTCGGGAACTGCCGGTCTGACATTGTGGTCAGTAGCACAGGAGTGCCGCAGGGTACTGTACTTACTCCGGTCCTGTTCAGCCAACATACATTGGACTTCAAATACAACTCTGAGTCCTGCCACGTGCAAAAGTTCACTGACAACACTGCTATCATGGGCTGCATCAGGAGTGGGAAGGAGGAGGAGTATAGGAACCTAATCAAAAACTTAATTGGTGCGACTCAAACCACCTACAACTGAAAAACAGCAAAACCAAGGAGCTGGTGGTGGATTTTAGGAGGACCAGGCCCCTCATGGACCCCGTAATCATCAGAGGTGACTGTGTGCAGAGGGTGCAGATCTATAAATACCTGGGAGTGCAGCTGGATGATAAATTGGACTGGACTGCCAATATTGATGCTCTGTGCAAGAGAGGACAGAGCCGACTATACTTCCTTAGAAGGTTGGCATCCTTCAACATATGCAATAAGATGCTGTAGATGTTCTATCAGACAGTTGTGGAGGGTGCCCTCTTCAACGCGGTGGTGTGCTGGGGAGGCAGCATAAAGAAGTGGGACGCCTCATGCCTGGACAAACTGGTGAGGAAGGCAGGCTCTATTGTAGGAACAGAGGTGGACAGTTTGACATCTGTGGCAGAGCAACGGGAGCTGAGCATACTCCTGTCAATCATTGCGAATTCACTGAACAGTATCTCCAGACAGAGGAGCAGCTTCAGCGAGAGATTGCTGTCACCGTCCTGCTCCATTGACAGACTGAGGAGATTGTTCCTCCCCCACACTATGTGACTCTTCATTTTCACCCTTTTGGTGATACTGTCTGTTAAACCTGCATTTTTATCACTCTTTAAATTAATATTGTTTTTTTAGGAGTATGCTGCTGCTGGATTATGTTAAATTCCCCTTGGGGATTAATAAAGTATCTATCTATATGGACCTGCTATCAGAAAAACCTCCGCCTTTACCAGTAACCTCCCTCCCTTGTGAACACATCTTCAAGGTCCAAATAGGCGATCAATAAAAGGTCGTCTTAGTCACAGCACAATATAATAAAAAAAATGTTTCCTTAAATAAAAATGATGGTTCTCCTGTCTCTATCATTCCTAACCAATCTTCCTGTTACAAGAGCACAATCCCAGTCACCAACACAATTACCATGTCCCCCAATCAATCAATCAATGAAAGAACAAATTCAAAGTGATTACTTTAATATTTAATCATTTAAACCCATCAACCTGCACTCATTAGCCATAGCAACAATTGAAATTGTCAGTCAAACATTTTAATTTGTTACTCAGGTGAAACGAGGTGTTTACTTTTGATAAATCTTTACAAATCAATGAAAAGAAGCAAAGGGGTGGGGCGGGGGGGTTCTTTATGAGAAGAGAGAATTATGGTGAGAGAGGAGTCGTGACCCGTAATACTAAAGCTCTCCTTTGCAGTATTAAGCATTTGAACTGTCAACAATTATAATAGGTATAATTTAGACTTGTGTTTCTTGACCCTAAGTATTATTCAGGGACAATCATTTAAAATGTATTGATGACATCATTGAAAGCTGCAAGTTTGTCTTTGTCCCCGGACATTTGACCAGGCAGTGTATTTATTATGAAGGCCAAGGACCCCACCATTTGCTTCTTAATTACTTTTATAATGCCTTTGATTTTCTTTGTAACTGTATATTTTTGTAGAGCAATTTGAGCTGCACTTGTCAGCAAAGGTGATATAAAAATATTAGTGAACAAATGTTAAGGGACAGATCAAGAAAAATAGTTTAAATTGAACACATTTTTTATGGAAAATTGCTGGATAACGGACTCTAAGTAGTATCTTGTTCATAATGCTGAAGAAGCCATTTTTTTCCTTTTTTGACATATTTAATGCTTCACTTTTACTGTGTTCAAAACTTTGGCTAACTTTTTTTTTTTTTAATACCGAGGTATAAAAATTTGTAAATATGTTTGTGTTCCCTTTCCCTAATAGTTTTTAACGCCTCCACATTGTTGACCATTTTCATTGTGTGTGTAATTTTTTTTTTTTTTTGAAAAACATTGTTCACAGATATTTCACTTTTGTTATTTTTAAACATACCATTTATTTATTCAATAAAAAATTGTCTGAAAAAGTGTATTTTAATTTCTTTTTTAACGTTATAAAAATGAACTGGCTATGTATTAATATGGGTGAATAAAACCATTAACATGAGATGAATCTGCACACAAACAATGGTGTGTTGTGTTGATTAAACTTGTAAGAAAGAATGTCATTGCCCTCTGTCCACATGTAAAGTGTGCCCTCCAAAGCTATCAGTATTTTTTTTATTTTGATATCTGATTACATCATTACAAAATTTCCATAATAAAGTTAACAAATATATAATAACGAAGGCTAAATTACATACAAGCAGTAGAACAGCTAAGTTATTTCAAGTAAGTGAGATGCAGATAACAGCATTAGAAATTGCTAATGAAGCAGATCAGAATCTTACACGTTTAAATTATTTTAGTGTGTTTTCCGTTTTTAAAACCTATTTCTAGCATATTAATGTCCATATAGAAAGATGTAACAGAGGGTTTGACATTCTGAACTTTACACTTATGAATAGGAAATTTATGAAGCAAGGAAACCACATTTACTGCATTTTCTAACATTTAGTCTTTAAAATTGTATACAGAAGATGAACAATACTTAAAACAGTGAGATATTTGTTTGTCATTCAAGACAGTAACAAATAAATCTTTATAAAACATTTTGGAATAAGAGCAGAAGGAAAAGAAATGTGAGAGGGGATAGGTCTTCATTTGTACATTCCGAGAACATATTAATGTCATACTTTTGAATTAATTTGTTAGTTGGCTACTATTTATTCATAATTTTGAAATGGATTTCTTTAACCTTGTTTGGTGGAAAAAAATCTATGGTAGAAAACAGCCATTTTTAAAATTTATATCAAAAGCCATCAGAGAAGTGTGGTATGCACAATGACAGGCTGGGCACCTGCTGTTGTCATTTGTCATTAGTTTATCATTTAAGCTGTTGCTGTAGCAGGAGTACACACACACACACAAACACATTTAACTGAATATAATGGATGAAGGCTTGCTTATTAGAAATAACGTTTCCAAATGCTCCAGTATGAAATACAATGCCCCCTCATTGTATTTTTTTTCTTGATCCTACAGGATGCCCAGTGGTAACAATCCTTCCAAGTGGCTGAACAGATGCCAGTATACCCAAATTCTGAAACACAACTGGATGTTCTTTTCTTCTGCTTTTAAGATTTACATTTTGAGATGATGTGCAGTTCATGTTAGATTTGCTGTTTCTACAGGTAACACTACTGAGGCTTTCAGTTTCAAAAGTAACATGTGCACAATTGCTGCAAAGACTCCACCATATTTATTATTTGGTCTGTAATATTTTGCTCCCTTGAACACTGTACCGTATGTCTGTTCACTATGTCCAGTAACTAAGACAGCTTTTTAATTTTAGACAGTAAAGCCTCACAGTGTGCATCCTCACAAACATAGGGAGTGAGGTGCATCAGCACCAGCAGTCATTAAACAGGGATGGTGTTACATTTTACAAAATAACATTTATTTTATTAAGCTGCTGTGCTGTGTTGTTGGATTTTGAAAGAACCAAGACTTAATTTAAACTTAAAACGAAACTAAGGCAGGAGAGAAAAACAAAGATGTTTTCATGTAAGTAATGACACCTGAGCACCTCACATTAGAAGTTCAGATATACAGAGATTGTAACACAATGTCTACTGTATCCATAATATAAAAGAAAGAAAAAAAAAAAAAAGATGCTAGATATAATTACAATTAAGTTGGGATTCCTTCAAAATCCAACAAAAAAAAACACAGCAATTATTATTTTTAGTTGGACTTTACTCTAAGCAGAACTTTATCTATTATTGTGATGGTTTACTTTGGTAATAATTGATCTGCATGTGTACAAAGGAAGGAGGCAGAACAAGTAGTAAGGGTACATTTATTAATACAACTCAGTTTATACAACTCTGAGTGAATATCTTAATGTGCTTATGTTTTAACAGCTACAGTGAAGCAGAAGAGTCTGGCTGTGTTATGGGGCAGCAATTAAAGAAGAAGGAAGGAGAGGTGTGTGCCCTGTTGAAGCACTGACTGGTCCTCCTGTCTGCACTTCTATAATTCTCCATCTCAACCTCTGCTCTGCGCTACCTTTGGCATTTCTTTTCTCAAACGTTGCTTTCCTTTTTATTCCAAGATCAACCATAGAAACCACCAGCTTTCTGTACTCATGCAACAAAATGTGGAATGCTTTCCCAAAAGGTAAGTGCCAGGCTACAAATGTTGATCATTTGAATAATTTTAACTTGGCTTTTCTTAATTACTTGCATTGGTTTGTCAAATCAGCACTGAGCAATAACTTATGCTGCATTTCTCTGTTGTCTTTTTCCAGTTTATTGCAATGGTGCCTGTTACGGCTGGCTCGTGAGTCGCAACATAAAACGGGCACAACACCACATTTTTGGGGAAAACTCCATTTATTTACCCAAAATGAGAAAAGTTTACATAAAACTAAACATCTAGGGGTGTAAAATAAAATTATACACGCGCGAGTATTTTAATGGGAAAATGAAGAAGAGGGGGAGAAAAAAAACACAAAACCTCCTCCCGCCCAAAAGGAAAAACAACAGGTTTTTATACATCGTGACTCTCCCAGAGGCTTTATCAGTGATTAATATCACCTGTTGCCCAGCCAGCAATTGCACTTTCCACAAAGCCAGCAGAGGGGGAAATAAACAGGCGTAACACCTCCCCCGCAAAAGTATTCCCCAAAGGAATAAAATATGTAAGGAAAAAAAAAATGGAAAAGAAGGGGAAAGGAAGAAAAAACTCACTTCCACTTCAATATTTTCACTTCCTGGGCCCTAGGAAACAGGATAGAAAGAGGAAAGAATAGGGAAAAGTGGACAAAACTCATACTCAAGATAGGGCATCCGCAATTATCACTACGGGGGCATTTCGGACCCCAAACGGCATAACCCGATACTGGAGAAATTCATCAGGTGTCACGAATGCTGACAGTTCCTTGGCCTTAGCAGTCAATGGAACCAGCCAGTAACCTTTAAAAGGTCAAATTTGCTCACAAACTTTGCTGACCAATCAACTGGCTTTTAACAGCCCTCAACATATCCTCTTTGCGCTTTTTATCATCGCTAGTCAACACAAAATCATGACTCTCTGCAAGTTCTAAAAGTTGTTCTTTGGTGCACCGATTTAAAAACTTTTCAGAAAGTTCAACACTAAACTCCCCAATGGAAGTCATTTTAAACTAGCAACTACTTAACCCCACAACAAATATTTAATATGCCAATACAGACATACTATATCAGACAATTTAGTTTACCAGCCTACTATAAGGTTAAGATCAAGGCAAATTAACTACCAGTTCTTATTAATCAGATCAATCGAACAGGTCGTATAATTACTGCTTTAATACAATTAAATTTCTTTTTGTTATAGGGACAATGAAGCACTACTAATTCATAAGAGGATTTATTACATCATGCACAAGCCATCGATATAAAACTAACAGTAAACAACAACCGTTCACTATCGATTGGCTATGCCGCTTCTCAAACGTATTCCTCTTATTGTCTACAATTACTATTGTCCCTAAATTCAAATGGATGCCTGTTAGCTAAATCAATTTTAGCCTATACAAGCAACCACGTACTTCCCGTTTAACAACAACAACAATGCCCCTAATACTCACACGCAAACACAAAACAACGCTCTCTTTATCAAATTTAATAAAAGAGAAAACTCGGGGGGAAAAGTACTCACCGGGATTTCTATTGGCTTTTCATCTCTGATATACCTGATCATCACCAAACTAACCTCTCTAGTCTTCAAAGGACTGCGGGCTCGAGGCACTTGAAACGCTGAACCTCGTAACAGCCTTTCTCCAAATGAGTTCAGCTGTGCGAGAAGCGTACCTCCACCCGGGATTTCCTTCCAAAACCACCAAAACAAAAAAAAACAACAAACAGTGTTCCAATGGAAAGACCACTCACACGCAGCCCAGCTGAAACACTAACTAACCGGAGTGAAAGCCAGTTCTCAAGGGAAATCCCAAAGATAAAAATATATATACATACAACAACGAACTCAAAATCCCGAAACAAGGCCCCAATTTTATGTTACGGCTGGCTCTTGATTCCAACATAAAACAGGCACAATACCACATTTTTGGGGAAAACTCCATTTATTTACCCAAAATGAGAAAAGTTTACATAACAAAACTAGACACCTAGGGGTGTAAACTAAAATTATACACGTGCGAGTATTTAATGGGAAAACTAAGAAGAGGCAGTTGATTGATCAGCAAAGTTTGTGAGTAAATTTGACCTTTTAAAAGGATACTGGCAGGTTCCATTGACTGCTAAGGCCAAGGAACTGTCAGCATTTGTGACACCTGATGACTTTCTCCAGTATTGGGTTATGCCGTTTGGGGTCCGAAACTCCCCCGTAGTGATGATATAATTGCGGATGCCCTATCTCGAGTATGAGTTTTGTCCACTTTTCCCTATTAGTTCCTCTTTCTATCCTGTTTCCTAGGGCCCAGAAAGTGGAAATTGAAGTGGAAGTGAGTCAGGATCTGTGAAGATTTTTTTTCTTCCTTTCCCCTTCTTTTCCTTTTTTTTTTTCCTTACATATTGTATTCCTTTGGGGAATACTTTTGCGGGGGAGGTGTTACGCCTGTTTATTGCCCCCTCTGCTGGCTTTGATGGAAGTGCAATCGCTAGCTGGGCAACAGGTGATATTAATCACTGATTAAGCCTCTGGGAGAGTCACGATGTATAAAAACCTTGGTTTTAACTTTGGGGCTGGAGAAGGTTTTGTGTTGGCTTGTGTATTTTTTTTAAATACTTGCGCGTGTATAATGCATGTTAAAGAAGCCTCAGTCAAACGGACAAATAATTCCCTGATTTTAACTAGATGATCTGCCCAAAATGAGCTATACAAAACCACGTCATCCAAATAGGCCTCACAGCCAGATAATCCAGACAACACCCTATTTACAAGGCGCTGGAACGTAGCGGGGGCATTTCGGACCCCAAACGGCAAAACCCGATACAGGAGAAAGTCATCAGGTGTCACGAATGCTGACAGTTCCTTGGCCGTAGCTGTCAATGGACCCTGCCATTATCCTTTTAAAAGGTCAAATTTGCTCACAAACTTTGCTGACCCCACTCTATCCACACAATCATCTATGCGGGGTAAAGGGTAACAGTCCGGCTTTGAGACAGAATTCAGTTTACTTATAATCAGTACAAAATCTGTAAGATTCATCTGGTTTGTTTACTAGGAGACAAGGAGAACAAGTTAAGGGGGGGCCCTTAAATTTAACCCCAAAAAATTAAAAAAACCCCCCACCTTTTTTTTTCAAAAAATTTCTGTTAAAAATTTCCATTGTCCCGGAAAACCTAGGGGGGAAAAAAAAAACCCATCAAAAGAAAAAAACCCAAGTATGGGAAAAGCCCCCCCCCTCCCCAAACCAAAAACTGAAAAAGGGAAAAAAAGCCCCGTGTTTCCAAAATAAAAAAGGAAAAAAAAGAAAAATTGGCAAATTAAAATTTGACCAACCCCTCCACAAAATTATCCCAAAAAAAAAGGGCAAATTCCCCAACCGTCCTTCCCCGGTTAAACCACCCCAAACCCCCCAAACCCCCTGGCCCCCTTGTTTGGATTTTCAGGAAAAAAAGAGAAAAGGTCTGGCCAAAAAACCCTGAACAAAAAAATTGGGAACAAAAACTTTTGGGTTTAAAAATTTTACTATAGAAAAATTTTTTGGGTTCCCTCTCTCTTTCCCCTTTCCAAAAAAATAACCCTTTTTAAAAAAGGGGGTTTTTTTTCCTTCAAGGGGTTTTTCCTAAATTCTTTTTCAAAAAAAAAAAACCCCATTTTAACCCCAATTAAGGCCCAAAAAATAAAAACAAGCAAACCCCCCAAAAAAAAAATGAAAGTTTTTAAAGTGGTTTATTATTTAAAAAAAAACCAAAAACCAAATGGCGGGTTTAAAAAAGGCCCCCCCCTGTTGAAAAACCCAAAAATTTTAAACCGGGAATTCCAATTTTCCCCAAAGATGGGGGCCCCAAAATTCCCAAGCCCCCTTTTTAAAAAAAAATTCATTAAATTAGAGTCCCAAAAACAGAAAAGGGAAAGGGTTGGCCCAAAAATTTAAAATTAGGCCGAAGACCAAAAATTTTCAAAAAAACGGGGCCAGGTAGGTTTAAATTTATTTTTTTTAAAATTAAAACCATTTTAAAAAGTTTTTTTTATTTGGAATTTACAATGGAAAGGTTTTTTACCCAAAAATTTTGGAAAAAACATAAAAAGGGTTGAAACCCCCCGGGAAAGGGGTTTAAAAATTTCCCCAAGATTTTGCGGGATTAAAAGAGGGGGGTTTAAAAAACAGGCCTTTTTTTGGGAACCCAAAAGGCTTTATTATCCCCAAAAAAATAACCCGAAAAGCTCCATTTTGGGCTTTTCCCCCAAAGCCAAAACCCATTTTTTAAACAAAAACAAGGCCCCTCAATTTTTTTTTAAAAAACACTCTATTTCTTTGAAACTTTAAAATTTTGTAGAGGAAAAAAATTTTAATTTTTTTGGGAAGGGCAAAATGTAAGAATAAATTTACGGGAAAAAGGAAAAAATTTTCCCCATTTTAAAAATAACCCCCAATTTTTTGGGTGGAATTTTTGGGTTTGTTCCCTGACCGGGAAGGTTAAGGTATTTGGCCATAAAGCTAAAAAATACCAAAAATTCCCCCATTTTACAAAATTTAAAAGAACTTTCTTTTTCAAAATTTTCCCAAAAAAAATTTTTTAAAACCCAAGGTAAAAAACAAAATAAGTTTGGGGTTTTCCCTTTCCCCTCCTAATAATTTTTAAAGTTTCCTTTTGGCCTTTTTAAAGTATTGTGCTAGAAAATCAAAAAAATTAATTTAAACTTTTAAAAGTAGGGGGAAAATTTTCCTCCTTTTTAAACGGAAAAAGTTTTTTTTGGTTTTTTAAAACATTTTTCCAATTTTTCCCCAACCGTTAAAATATGGGGGCTTTTTATTTTCAAAAGGGGGCCAAAAAAGGTTTGGGTTTTTTTCCTTTTTAAAAAAAATTTTTTAAAAAACGGGCTTTTGTTTTTAGGGGTTTTAATTTTTTAAACCCAATTTAAATGGATAAATCGAAAAAAAATTTTTGTTGAAAAACTTGAAAAAGAAAAAGTCGGAAGGGGCTAAAATTTTTTAACACCATTTTGTTTAAAATTCGGGGTCAGAGGGGCTTTTTTTGGCTTTAAAACCAGGTTTTATTTTTTAAAATTAAAAGTTTGGTTTTTCGGGGGTTTTCCCAAGCATTGTAAATTAAAAAAAAAAGGGCCCCAAACTTTTTTTAAAATTTTTTAAAACAAAAATTTTTTTTGAAAAAAAAAATTTTTTGTGAAAATTTTAGCCACCTTTTTGTGGATGTAAAAAAAAAAGTTTTTGAAAAAAGGTTGGAAAAAAATTTCCGGTTTTTAAAAAATTTTTTTATTTTTGCAAAATTTTGGGCCCTAAATAATTAAAAATTTTGAAAAGTATTTTGTCCAAAACTAAAGTGAAACCCAGGACAAAAATGAACACAGTGTTAAATTTTGGAATTTTTTTTAAACCAAAAAAAGAAAAAATTTTTCTTAAAATTTTTAAAATCTATTTTTGGGAAACCTTGATCCTAAGAGAAAGGGCCTTTTTAATTAAAAATTTTTTGATACCCCCAAAAAATTTTCTTTTTGAAATTTTAAATTTTTTTGTTTTGGACAATTGCAACAAAGCCCAACCTTTTTTTTTTTTAAAATTAAAACCCCGGTTTTTTTTAAAAAAACACTAAAAAAATTTTTTTAAAATTAAAAAAACGGGCCAAATAAAAAGGGGTTTTTAAAACCCTTTTGGGTAATTTGGGGCCCACAAACAGCTTTTTGTTTTTTTAAAGAAAAAAACCTTTGTTGCCCAACGGTTAAACCAAATTGGTTTATTTAGCGGTTTAAATTTTCATTAGGGTAAAAAACTTTTCTTAACCCCAGCAGCGTTTTTTTAGGGGGTTCCAAATATAATTTTTTCCCGGGGGCAGAGCATTTGGAAAAAAAAATTTCATCCGAAAAAATTTTAAACTTCCCCCAAAAATTTTTTAAACTTATGTTTTAAAAATTTTTCGCTCTTTTTCAATTGGGGTGAAAAATTAAAATTCAAGAAAAACCCGGGGTTGGGAAATAAAAATGACTCCATTTGGCCCGGGGTTTTACCTTAAAAATTTCACCTTTCCCTTTTTTCCCTCTGCCAAATGTTAAAAATTTTAAAAAGGGCCCAAAATTTAAAACCCCCAAGGGGCCGTGGAAAAAGAAAAACGTGAAATTTTTTAAAAAAAAAATTTTAAAAATGGTTTTCTTGGTTTTTGAAACCTTAATCCCCCAAGAAAATGGCCAAAAGGGCCAAGGAAAAAAGCAAAGGGTCAATTTGGGAATTTAAATTCCCGGGGACCCTCCGGGGGGGAAACCAATTTTCTTTGGGAGGGTTAAAAAAAACCACTATTAAACCCCCAAACCAAACCCCCAAAAAAAAGGGCCAAAATTCCCCAATTGGGGGCCCCCCGGTATGCCGAATGGGAGAACCGGGAGTCACAACCAGTTAAAAAACGGGGCTTTTTTTTTTAAAGAAAAATTTGGTTCAATCCCAATTTTTTTAACCTTTTTGGGTTTTAAAGGATTTTTTTCTTTTGAATTTAAAACCCAAACAAAAAGTTTTCCTTCACTGGGATTATTTATTTAAAAAGAAATAAACATTTATTGGGGGAACATTTTTGCCCCTTGGGTTGGGTTTTAAAAAAAAAAGGCCCCCAAAAAACCTTTTCCCCTTTTTTGGGCCCCACCCCAAAAAGGTTTTGGTAATTCTAAAAGGTCCCCAGAAAACCCCAAAAAAAAATTAAAAGGCTGGGGGAAACCCACCCCCAGACTAAGGGGCCACCGTGAAACCTTTTAAACCAGGGGTCGGGAGGGGGAACCCCGGACCCGGCCCAAAACCCAACTAAATGGAAGTGCCAAACCCGGGGCAGGAAAAGGAGCCCAAAGGGTTGGGGGAAAAAGATTTATGGCCCCTTTTTTTACCTTGTTTTGGTTGGAAGGGAGTCCCCAAGGGGGGTTAAAGCCCGGGGCCCTTTTTTTAAAAAAATTGGAAACCAATTTTTAACCCCTTGTTGTTTTTAAAAGGTTTTTTTCAGAAAACCACAGGTTCTTTTATTTTTAAAATTTTTAAAGTTGGCCCTTTTCCCCAATTTTTGGTTTTCTTTTTTTTGGTTTTTAAAAAAAAATTTTTAAACCTTTGGTTTTTAAACCCCCTTTTTGGGCTGGTCCAGTTTGGGTTGGAAAAGGAAGTGCGGTTTTAATTAGCACCTTTTTCCCCCTTTTTCCCCCAATTTTAAAAATTGCCTTGGTTTGTGGGGGGCGATTTTACTGGGGATTTTTGGGTTTTTTTGCCCCTCAAAATTTTAACAGGCAGAAAATTTTTTGGGTTTTCCTTTTAAAATTAGTTTTTAATTTTGGGTTTTTATTTTGTATTTGGAGGGATTGGGAAATAAAAAGAAGTGATCATTTTCGGGAAAAAAGAATAAAAAATTTTAAAACCCTTCTAGAATTTTAAAAATTTTTTTGGTAACAGCCAAAGGGTTTCTTTTTTCTAACCCCTTAACCCTGGTTTGGGGAAAAATTTTTTCCTCAAAATTGAAATGGTAGGGTGGGGGACCATTTTCCCAAAAGGAAAACCCCAAAAAATTTAAACCCGGGGGTGTTTCGGGGTTTTAACTGGGGTTTTTGGTGTGTTTCTAAAATTGGGGAATTCCCCAACAATTTTTAAATTCTTAAGGCGGGTTTTCTTTTAAGTTTTATTGGTTTGAATTTAACAAATTTCCTTCATTAAACGTAAAATAAATAAATTTTAATTTTGGGGGAAAATTTAAAGAAAAATTTTAAAAAATTTTTAAATGGGAAAGTATGAATTTTAAAATTAAACAACTTTTGGAAAAGGGTATCATCCTAACTAAATTAAAGGGTGGGGGGGTTTTAAATGCAAGAAAAAAAATCCAGGGAGCCTTTTGGGGCTTTAAAAAAAAAATGGTTTTTAGGGCCCGCCCCGCAAAACTGGTTTTTTGGGGTGGGGAAAAGGAATTTTTCCCAAAAAAACCTTTTTTCAAATAATTAAATAAAAATTTTAGGGTGTTTTCCCCTTCCCCACCCTTTGGGGCCCCCGGGGGGCCAGGCCAATGGGGCCTGGCCCCCGGGCCAACCCCGGGCCTTTGGTTAAAAAAGCCCAAACAAAACCCCCTTTCCCCATTTTTTCCCCAAAACCTTAAGGGCCCCTAAAGCCCCCAGGGAAAAGTGCTAACCCCTGGGTTTGGCCGAACGGCCGGGGGCGGTTCTGATCCCCGTTTAAAAATTTTTGGCTCTTGAAACATGGAATGTCAACTCTCTGAAGGGGAAGGAGCCTGAGCTAGTGCACGAGGTCGAGACATAGTTGGACTCACCTCGACACACAGCTTGGACTCTTAAACCAATCTTCTTGAGAGAGGTTGGACTCTCTACCACACTGAAGTTGCCCGGGCAGCGCCGAGTGTGGGCATATTTACTGCCTCCCCGACTTGGAGCCTATTCATTGGGCTTTACCCGTGGGCGAGAGGGTAGACTCTATCCGCCTTTGAGTGGGGGCGGGTCCTAACTGTTGTTTGTGTTTATGCACCGAATAGCAGTTTGGGAGTATCCACCCTTTTGGAGTCCCTGGAGGGGGTGCTAGAGGGCATACCTTCTGGGGACTGCCTCGTTCTGCTGGGAGACTTCAATGATCACGTGGGCAATGACAGCGAGACCTGGAAGAGCGTGATTGGGAGGAATGGACCCCCAGATCTGAACCCGAGTAGAGTTTTGTTATGGACTTTTGTGCTCATCACGGAATTTCCATAACAAACACCATGTTCGATCATACGGGTGTTCATATGTGCACTTGGCACCAGGACACCCTAGGCCTCAGTTCGATGATCCACTTTATGGTTGTGTCGTCGGACCCGTGGCCACATGTCTTGGACACTCAGGTGAAGAGATGGGTGGAGCTGTCAAGTGATCACCACCTGGTGATGAGTAGGCTTTGATGGTGGGGGAGGATGCCGTTCAGGCCTTGTAGGCTCAAACGTGTTGTGAGGGTTTGCTGGGAATATCTGGCAGAGTCCCCTGTCAGAAGTAGCTTCAACACCCACCTCCGGCAGAACTTCAACCACATCCTAAGGGAGGTGGGGGACATTGAGTTTGAATGGGCCACGCGTTCCATGCCTCTATTGTTGAGGTGGCTGACTGGAGCTGTGGCCGTAGGAGGTCGGTACATGTAAATTGGCAGCAATCCCCAAACTTCGTTGGTGGACACCGTGGTGAAAGATGCTGTCAAGCTGAAGAAGGAGCCCTACAGGACATTTTTTGTTTTGTGGGATTTTGGAGGCAGCTGATCGGTACCAGCGGGACAAGTGGAATGCGGCTTTGGTGGTTGCTGAGGCAAAACTCAGGCATGGGAGGAGTTTGGGAAGCCATGGAGAAGCGACTTCGGACAGCTTCAAGGAGATTCTGGTCCACCATCTGGCGTCTCAGGAGGGAAGCAGTGCAGTGTCAACACTGTATATGGTGGGGATTGTACACTGCTGACCTCGACTCAGAGGCGTTGTGGGAGTACTTCAAACACCTCCTCAATCCCACTAACATGCCTTCCAATGAGGAAGCAGAGCCTGGGAACTCAGAGGTGGACTCCCCCATCTCTGGGACTGAGGTCACCTAGGTAGTCAAAAAAACTACTTGGTGGCAGGGCCGCGGTGGTGGATGAGATACGCCCGGAGTTCCTCAAGGCTCTGGATGTTGTAGGACTGTCTTGGTTGAAATGCCTCTGCAACATCGCATAGACAACAGGGACAGTGCCTCTGGATTGGGAGACTGGGGTGGAGGTCCCCCTCTTTAAGAAGGAGGACCGGACGGTGTGTTCCAACTACAGAGGGATCACACTTCTCAGCCTCCCTGGAAAAGTCTATTCGGGGGTCCTGGAGAGGAGAGCCAGTCGGATAGTCGAGACCTCGGAGGAACAGTGTGGTTTTAGGTCCTGGTCACGGAACAGTGGACCAGCTCTACACCCTTAGCAGAGTCCTGAAGGCTGCATGGGAGTTGCCCAACCAGTCGTTCAACTGTCCCTCGGGAATCCTATGGGGTACTCGAGTATGGAGTACCAGACCACCTGATAAGGCTGTTCGGTCCCTGTACAACTCAGTGTCAGAGCTTGGTCGAAATCATTTCCAGTGAGAGTTGGACTCTGCCAGGGCTGCCCTTTGTCACCGATTCTGTTCATAACTTTTATGGACAGAATTTCTAGGCGCAGCCAGGGCATCGAGGGGGTCTAGTTTGGTGGACTCAGGATTGAGTCACTGCTTTTTGCAGATGATGTTGTCCTGTTTACTTCATCAGGCCGTGATCATCAGCTCTCTCTGGATCAGTTTGCAACAGAGTGTGAAGCGGCTGGGATGGGAATCAGCACCTCCAAACCGAGACCACGGTCCTCAGCCGAAAAAGGGTGGAATGCCCTCTCAGGGTTGGGAGGCGAGATCCTGCCCTAAGTGGAGGAGTTTAAGTATCTCGGGATCTTGTTCACGAGTGAGGGAAGAATGGAGTGTGAGATCGACAGGCGGATTGGTGTGGCATCCGCGGTGATACGGGCTCTGCATCAGTCTGTTGTGGTGAAAAAGGAGCTGAGCCGTAAGGCAAAGCTCTCAATTTACCAGTTGATCTACGATCCTACCCTCACCTATGGTCATGAGCTATGTGTAGTGACCAAAAGAACGAGATCGTGAATACAAACAGCTGAAATTTGTTTACTCCGCAGGGTGTATGGGCTTTTCCTTAAAGATAGGGTGAGAAGCTAAGTCAACCGGGAGGTACTCCAAGTAGAACTGCTGCTCCTCCACATCGAGAAGAGTCAGATGAGGTGGCTCAGGCATCTGATCAGGATGCCTCCTGGACGCCTCCCCTGGTGAGGCGTTCCAGGCACGTCAAACTGGGAGGAGGCCCCAGGGAAAACCCAGGACATGCTGTAGGGACTGTGTCTCTCGGCTGGCCTGGGATCACCTTGGGATTCTCCCGGAAGAGCTAGAAGAAGTGGCCGGGGAAGTCTGGGTATCTCTGGGGTCACCCACACAGCCTGGCTGGGCTCTGCATGATACAGTTACATGTAGCAATCACCAAATTGGACTTGGCTTCCACCTTGCCACCAAAGTCCAGTGCAAAACAAACTGGGACAAAAACCAGAGTACCTGTACAGGTCAGGAAATAGCTAACAACCATCATAGGGTCCACTCACATTCAAGACCACGACCAACACTAATATAAGTCAGACTTGCCAGGTCACTAAACCTGAGCATCTTTAGAGAAGTGGAGAAAATAAGAATAAAATAGCAGACATGGAAACTGCATAGACACTTAAAAAAAGGGCTGAGATTCAAATTCATTCTGACAGAACTGTAAGGCAGTAACAGAAACCACAAATCTCTATTAACTTCTCTAATGCTCACTAACAGGCATTAGTGGTTTAGCTCTAGCAATGAAACATGGGAGTTTGTCATATTTCATAACAATTAAAAGAAAAAAAAAACACTTTTATATAATTGTCCATTTAAACAATGCATAGATTTTAAAAAGCAACATCCAGTGCTGCCACGATAGGCCGCGTTAACATCAGAACCCATGTTTGGTTTTCTTTGTTATTTTTTTTTTTTTCTGGAGAACTTGGATAACCAAAGTGGTGAGGAAGGTTTGACTCGCTTACCTGTGACAGCAACTGCCAGACCTGCACCCTTGGTCTCCCAGAGTGCCTGATCTAATCGTTGGGCTCCCAGCAGAGCTACAGAGTGGATGCTGAGAAAAAGAGAGCAGGTGTCCAACTCAGAACAAGAGAAGGCGGCACAGACTGTAGCTGCCTTCGGTCATCATGAGCAATGTAAAATCAAAAGATGGTCAGGGAATATACACTCAGCAGACTCAGTGCATCAGTGAGACGAGACTTAGAGCTGAAACACCGGACTCTGTGGGTGCACTGGATGGATTTTAAATTGTGCGTAAGGACAGCAGCAGGAATAATAGTGATAGAAAGAAAGAAGGTGGACTTGCCATTGTTGTGAATGAAAAATGGTGCAACACTGGAAACATTACTATTAAAGCACCAGACCTGAATGGAGTGCCTCAGGGTTGGGGCTTACAATCTTAATATATGCGAGAGTTTTCACTGCGCCATTGTGCGGATAGTTTGTATCACCTGTCGGCAGATGTGGCAATCACAACAGACACAGTATATTCTGTAATAAGCAAACTCTACTGACCATCCCCGTGCTTTCATCACCATTTTTGGGATGTCTGACCCGGTTTCCCTTTCCTGCACCCTCACTGATTTTTAACTAGTTTGTGGACTGTACAGCAAAGGAAAACAAGACCCTGGACTTGCTGTGCGCCAGTGTTAAAGAGGCATATAACTCTGGTGCTTTTGCTTACCTTTATGTCGATCAGACCATAACTTGTTACAGCTCATACCCACATATAAACTCATTGTCAAGCAGCTGCCAAACACCAGCAGTACCATTCAGGAATGAATAACAAAGGGAGGATGATCTGAAGGATGTCTGAGAGCGGCGAGTGGGATATGCTTTGTGACTCACACAGCCAGGACACTGAGGGTCTCAGCCAATGGATCACAAACTACATCACGCGTTTTCTGTGGATAGCACAGTCCTCCATAAGGCAGTGTGTGGTTTCCCAAAAACATCTGATGGATCACAAAAAACCTAAAAGGCTGCTGAATATGAAAAAGAAAGCCTGTAGGTCTGGAGATAAGGATGAAATCAAGGTGGTGCAGTCAGAGGTGAAACAACAGCTTTGTGAGGAGAAAGCCCACTACAGAGACAAGCGTGAACACAAGTTACAACACATGAAGGAAGTGTGGAATGGGGTAGGATCATCACTGGCTGTAGTAAAACATGCAGAGGAAGGGAACAAGAGCAGAGCTAATGTACTGAAGCGGATCTTCAACAGGTTTGACTCATTCCTGCCAGTCCAGACCTCCCCAAACACTGCAGGCCTCTGTGTGCTCTACAACTCAACATCAGCAAAACAAAAGAGCTCAAATCAAAAATCACAATTTATTAATGAAACACAATTTAAAAAACACCAAGTGTAAACCCGATGTGCTGTACAATAAAAATCACAAAATATCAATAGTAAATCAACAAACAAACATTACATAAATACTAAAACAACTAAGTTAAAAGGAACCAATTAGCAGATAAACAATTAACAGAAAAACAAATCCATCCATCCTCTTCCGCTTATCCAAAAATGGGTTGCGGGAAGCAGCTTGAGCAGAGAGGCCCAGACTTCCCTCTCCCCGGTCACCACTTCTAGCTCTTCCGGGAGAATGCCAAGGCGTTCCCAGGCCAGCCGGGAGACATAATCCCTCCAGCATGTCCTGGGTCTTCTTCCGGTGGGATATGCCCAGAACAACTCACCAGGGAGGCGACCAGGAGGCATCCTGATCAGATGCCCGAGCCACCTCATCTGACTCGTCTCGAAATGCAGGAGCAGTGGCTCTGCTCTGAGCCCCTCCCGGATGACTGAGCTTCTTACCCTATCTTTAATGGAAAGCCCAGACACCCTGCGGAGGAAACTCATTTCAGCCAATTGTATTTGCGTTCTTGTTCTTTCAGTCACTACCCATAGCTCATGACCATAGGTGAGGGTAGGAACGTAAATCGACTGGTAAACTGAGAGCCTTGCCTATGGCTCAGCTCCTTTTCAACACGACAGACCGATACAGAGTCCAAATCATTGCGGACGCTGCACCGATCCGCCTGTCGAACTCCGCTCCATTCTTCCCTCACTTTCGTGAACAAGACCCGAGATACTTGAACTCCTCCACTTGGGGCGGATATCACCCACAACCCTGAGAGGGCATTCAACCCTTTTCTGGCTGGAGGACCATGGTCTGGATTTGGAGGTGCTGATTCTCATCCCAGCCGCTTCACACTTAGCTGTGAACCAATCCAGAGAGAGCTGAAGATCACAGCCTGATGAAGCAAACAGGGCAACATCTGCAAAAAGCAGTGACCCAATCCTAAGTCCACTAAACCGGACCCCCTCAACACCCTGGCTGCGCCTAGAAATTCTGTCCATAAAAAGTTATAAACAGAATCGGTGACAAAGGGCAGCCCTGGCAAAGTCCAACTCTCACTGGAAACTGGCTCGACTTACTGCCGACAATGCGGATCAAGGTCTGACACCGGTTGTACAGCCCTTATCAGGGGATCCGGAACCCCATACTCCTGGAGCACCCCCCACAGGATTCCCCGAGGGACACGGTCAAACACCTTTTCCAAGTCCACAAAACACATGTAGACTGGTTGGGCAAACTCCCATGCACACTCCAGGATTCTGCTAAGGGTGTAGAGTTGGTCCACTGTTCAGCGACCAGGACCGAAAACCACACTGTTCCTCCTGAATCCGAGGTTCGACTATCCGATGGACCCTCATCTCCAGGACCCGAGACAGACTTTTCCAGGGAGGCTGAGGAGTGTGATCCCTCTGTAGTTGGAACACACCCGCCACCCGGTCTGCCAATCCAGAGTCACTGCCCCCGATGTCCATGCGATGTTGCAGAAGCGTGTGAACCAAAACAGCCCTACAACATCCAGAGCCTTGAGGAACTCCGGCGTATCTCATCCACCCCGGGGCGTGCCACCAAGGAGTTTTGACCACCTCAGTGACCTCAGCCCCAGAGATGGGGGAGCCCATCTCTGAGTCCCCAGGCTCTGCTTCCTCATTGGAAGACATGTTAGTGGGATTGAGGAGGTCTTCGAAGTACTCACCCCACTGACCCACAACGTCCCGAGTCGAAGTCAGCAGCGCACCATCCCCACAATATACAGTGTTGACACTGCACTGCTTCCCCCTCCTGAGACACCAGACGGTGGACCAGAATCTCCTCGAAGCTGTCCGAAAGTCGTTCTCCATGGCCTCTCCAAACTCCTCCCGTGCCTGAGATTTTTTGGACAGTTGGGAGACAAAGTCAGAGAGGCGAGATTGTGTTGGTAAGGACATGTGCATAGGAGAGATGCTGGGTATATTGGGAGAAGGATACTAAGGATTGAGCTGCCAGGGAAGAGGAAAAGAGGAAGGCCCAAGAGAAGGTTTATGGATGTGGTGAGAGAGGTCATGCAGGTGATGGGTGTAACAGAACAAGATGACAAGGACAGAAAGATATGGAAGAAGATGATCTGCTGTAGCAACCCCTACGGAGCAGCCAAAAGAAGAAGAATTTTGCAAAACCCAGCTAATGAGCCGAGATGATCCCTGACAGCCCCATCAGAAGCTATTGGTCCAAATAGTCTTACTCTGATTGAGATTCAAAAAATGTACGGTCATCCAATGATTGACATCATGATAACATTTATGCAGTGAATTTAAGGACTCCTTAGACATAGTAAAAGTAATCGTAAAATGAAATGCCTTATTTGTGAAATTTGAACACAAGTGGTATTAAATACAAAGAAAACAACAAAGGACCCAGAATAGACCCCTGTGGAACACCATATTTCAAACGAGCAGTAGAGGTAAAGACAGACTTGTTACCAACTGAAAAAGTCCTATTAGTGAAATAAGATTTGAACCAAGCTAGTGCACCCCCTCAGTTTCATAGCCACTTATCCAGCCTTGACGATATGTTGTGATTGATGGTATTAAAGGCTGCAGTCAAATCCAAAAGCACTAAAACTGTCGAGACCCCAGAGTCAGCTAAAAGTAAAGTATCACTAACAGCCCTGAGTAAAGCTGTTTCAGTGCTGTTGTAACTTTTAAAAACGGACTGAAAAACTTCTTGACCACCATTACAATCCAAAAAGATCTGAAGCTGCTGCAAAACAACTTTCTCAAGTATTTTAGATAGGAAGGTAGTCGAGAAATTGGTCTAAAATTATTGAAGTCATCCTTATTAAGGTTTGGTTTTCAGTATGGGCTTTAACCACTGCATGTTTAAAATAGACAGGGATAGTGCAAAGGTACGAGATAAAATTAATAATATGGAATATATATGGTGCGAGTGTATTTAATTATCATCTCCATAACCGTATTAGAATAATATCTCGACAAAAAGTAACCTTAAATGCATTTATAATGTTTATAAACGAAGGAGACACTGGTTCAAACTGGTCTAGCACGGCATTACAGTAAGAGGAGCTGCTGGTGGACTTCAGGCCAGCCAAAGACCCTCAAGACCAATCGCCATTAGGGAGGAGAACACAGAAGTCGTGCAGAGCTACAAGTACCTGGGGGTTCACCTGAACAACAAACCGGACTGGTCTGATAACACAGTGGCGCAGGTCAAGAAGGGCCACCGCACACCGAACATCCTAAAGAGACTCCGGGTTTTGATGTAGAAAGCAAGTTGCTTCTGGGTGCTTAAAAATAAAAACGGGACTCGTCTCGTAAAGTGAATCAGAGACACAAACACTTATGAACGGCAACAGCACCAGGGATGGCGTTCACAGGAGGATTCACAAAGTTCGCTGTTGTGCTGAAGAACACAAAGTGCCGTGCGCCTCACTCTCAAGTCGCGAGCGGTAATCCAAGTGGAGCGAATTAAAACTCACACGTCCGTAAAGTGCGCCCCCAAACTCAGATTACTTACCCTCTGTCTGTCGGCGATGGAGAACTTTCTAACCTCGTTGAAAATCCCGCCTCATTCCATAACAGTCTTTCTCTCGTGCGGCTGTCGCTACAATGCGGGAGACAGCGTGGCTTCCGTAACCGTCGCCTAGGATGACGTCAGCCGTACGCGACCATAGCTACACGTGACAGATTGGTAAACAGTTGAAGGACAAATTAAAATGTCGACTGTGCGCCGGGAAACATAACCTCTGTTCTATCTAATCACGCCATCTGTCGAGGAGGTCAGTCTAGGATTACTATGCATGTTCACAACCTTTTGATTACGAATACTTAGGGAGGGGCGGAAGGTCAAAAGACTTGAGATTTATGCGTGTGCGTGCAACTTTCAACTGTCTCAGAGCGCTCAGGACTCGGATCGCGAGTTTACATCATGGAGGGACAAATAAATTAATAAAGGAGCCGCAGCGAGTCCCCCGAGTCACGTTAATGCGCCGATGGCTGTTAAAACTGAACTGTTTTTTTTTTTGTTTTGTTTTTTTTTTTGTTATATAAGACTCAGAACCTTTGCTGATTTACTGACTAGGCTTCTGGATTGTGTATTGGGCTTTAGTAATTTGATTAGTTGCTTTCCTGGCGTTAACCTCAACTCGTTTAAGATTTAGATTGTTTTAATTTTATATCCTGGTCCTTTTGAAACTCTGTTTCTCAGAATGTGCCCTTCTCTTTTTGGCATAACATACATAATAAGAATTAAGAAGCAGAACCTTCTAATCTTAGGCGGTGGTTCATTTCCCAGAAAGGAGTGGCTTGCTCTCTGCAGATGAGGGAAATGCATGACGCAGGTGGAAACGTTTAGACATCCTGGCTCTGGTTCATATGTAAGGTGAGGTGACTGCATGATTCTGAAATCATTCTTACAAACGATGGTGTTGTAAAAAGGAAGTTAGATCTTTTTAAAAGCTTCTATCGGGTCATCTTACCAGTTTACATCTCCATCATTGCCCTTTGAGTAGGAGTTATGGGTATTGAATGAAAGTCTAACACTTTATTACGATGCCTACTGCTTCTCTGGATTGAAAAGGGCCAATTCAGAGTAGTTTGGGAATCAAGTGAAGAGACAGTGAGTAAGTTAGTATGTTACACTTTTTCCTCAGTAAAAAGTTATTATAAGTAATGTATGGACGTAGGTGTACAGAGAATCTCTATTAAATTAGACGTACATTTGAAACAAACCTGTTTTTTACAAAAGTTTCAAACATAGATTGTAGAACTCACTGAATAAATTTTAAACAGTAAGTGAACAGCCACAATCATATGACAAATGATTAATTACATTTTTAAAAATACTATTGACAAATCCTCAAACTGAGTACAGCAGTTTCTATTTGGAGTATCATGTTTCATTAGTAAGGGTTACCCAGTAAATAAATTGTACTTTCCTGTACTGTCACATCACAAAAATGTCTCATTCTCTTTCCCTTCAAGTAAACTGTGTCCTTTTATGTGACACATCAACAACTGTAGAAATTCCCTTTTTGAGCCACCTGCATCAATTCCATCTTCATTTATATCATAATCATCTGTAAATGTCACCAGCATTGTGTAAGTCAGATCATAGGACTGTCTCTTAAATCCACGCAGGGCTCCTTCCCAAAGATCTCCTCTGTTTATATTGAATCGTGAAACTTTATTAGGTCGTATTTGTATGGGCAGATCAGACAAAATTGCTTTCACATCAACTGATGGATCTTTAATACTTTAATAAATAATAAAAAAGTACAATTATGGGTTGCATTTACATACATTCATCAGCCTACAGCAATCATGCATGTGTGGACATCCGCATGTGATTAATATTGAAAAATACTGTCCAACAAGAAAGAATTTTCATGGTGGTGTCAAACTGCCATTCCCAAATGAAAACCTGTGATAGCTGATTTACACACAAGTCAGTTTACAACAGTTTCATGAAATAAAAAAGGGCGATGGCTTATGGCATTTATAAAGTATCACTTGAAAAAAGAAACAGATAATGATTTTTTTCCAACCTTACTATGCTTTCAGACTCTTCTTCAGAGGAGCTTTCCTTGTCCTCAATGGCAATGGGTGAATAAAAGTCTACGTAGTTTCTGTGTTATAGTAATAATTATGCATTACAAATATTTCAGTTAACAGGGAGAAAAATTAATAATAAAACACAAAATTATGAAAGTTTAATTTTTTTATGGTCTAACCTGTAGCACTGTGACCTGGTCAGGGATGATGAACTGGTGGATGTTTCTGTGGTGCATTTGTCTAATTGCTTTTCACTAATTGGGACTGAAATCTAAAGAGGAAAAATTCATATTTCATTCTCTGAACATAACCACATTTATTTGTAGAATGCAGTGTTTTTGCTGTATTTTGGTAACACATTTACTACTACTGAAATCTGAGGTACAAATACACTCAAGCGTCATTTAAAACATACAGCATTTACTCAAAGTGTTTTACACCTTACCATTGTCTACTGCAATTTAAAAAAAAAAAATTACAAAATAGGTATTTTGGGAGATTTATTAACTGAATGTATGACAGTGTCATTGGGACCTTTGTCAAGGATGAGCAAAGGCCATACATTTGTACTTCAGAACAGGTCATCCACTGGAAGCTCAGCATGTTCAGGCCCTGACAGTACTTGGATGGAAGACCACCAGCGAAAGTTTGAGTTGCTGCTGGAAGAGGTGTTAGTGAGGCCAGCATGGGCGCACCCTGTGGTCTGTGTGTGGATCCCAATTCTCCAGTGCAATGACAGGGACACTGGGCTGTAAAAATGGCACTGTCCTTTGGATGAGACATAAAACCAAAGTCCCGACTCTGTGCTCAGTCAAGATCTCTGGGCATCTTTCAAAAAAGAGCAGGATGTGCCCTGATGTTAAATTGTTCACCACAGCCTGGCCATTCTGCTCCCCTAATTATCTCCGTCTCTAATTGTCTAACTATCTCTTCACCATCTAATAGATAATGTGTGGTGAGCATGCTGGTGGAAAAATAGCTGCTGTTGCATCATCCAGTTGGTTATGTTAAATGCTATATAAATATACAAAATTGAAGAGCTGTACAAACAATGACAAACAAGTTAAACACAAGATTCCTATATTACCTTTTGTTGGTCAGGCTTCGATTCTTTTCTTGGTGAGCTATAGCATAATGGCTACAACAGACAGAAAAAAATGCTCTCTATTATTTCTATTTAATGATTTGTACAGGCTAAAAATGTGCAGCTTTATGTTTTAGCACCTCATTACCACCTTGCTTCAAATTTTACCCACAACCCTGAAATAGATGGACATGTTATGTAATGAAGGGAAGTATGGATGGACACACAAGATTAATAAACACATAGGGAATATTATTACAAATTGTACCAAGATGTCTTCTAAGTTGTCTCTATTCATACTCCATCTTGGATGAATAATAATGTCATTGTCAGTGTCATCCCCTTGACCTTCAAAATGAAATAGTTCATAGTCTGTGACTAATCAGCAATTTATCTATACTAATAAAAGGCAAAGCCCTCACTGACTGATTGACTGACTGACTGACTGACTGACTCACTCACTGACTCATCACTAATTCTTCAACTTCCCGTGTAGGTAGAAGGCTGAAATTTGGCAGGCTCATTCCTTACAGCTTACTTACAAAAGTTGGGCAGGTTTCATTTCGAAATTCTACGCGTAATGGTCATAACTGGAAGCTATTTTTCTCCATATAATGTAATGGAGTTGAGCTGGATGGCCTTGGGGGGGCAGAGTTTCGTGTGACATCATCACGCCTCCTACGTAAGTTGCACGTAGAACAAGGAAGACCTCGAAACAGCTGAACAAAAAGCCAATTTGACAATTGAGAAGGCAGAAAAAGATTATGAAGCAAGTGATACATACAAGCGTATTCATAAATACAAGCGTATTCATAAATACAAGCATATTCATAAGTACAGCTACTGCGGAAACAAAGCACGGCGTGAACCGTAAGTTTATATTAAATTAAGTTCATAAACAGGCTGCCGCTGGCATTTGTAATTTAGTGTATGCCCATATAAGGCCATCCATCCATCATCAGCGGCAATCCAATAGTAACACTGCCGCTAAATATTCACGGGTGAAGGACTGTGCTTATGTAGAGGAAGATGAGATGGTCAGGGTGGTGTTTGGCACAAACTCAGCGAAACTGCGAGAGAAAGTTTTGAAGGCAGCAAAAAAATATGAAGCGTGTGATACATACAAGCATATTCATAAGTGCAGCTACTGCGGAAACAAAGCACAGGGTACAAAAAGTCAATGTCCTGCTAAAGGAAGATAGTTTAAAAAAAACCCCGTGCATGCAGTGTGTCACGTCTCAGATAAAGAGGAAGACGACCTGTTTATTGATGCAGTAAGAAACGAATCGATGAATAAAACCTGTTATCTTTACAATAATTGACAAACACGGAATGTAAGTTGAACACAACACATCCTACAAATACGAACCTGATTGAAAGAAATAATAATAATCAAATCCTTGATGACAGCAACACTCAATAACACTCACAAAACAATTACTGTATATTGACAATCATGTTACGTTATTTTTAAAATATTGCCTTTTTTTTTCATAACTTCTTTAACACACTACTTCTCCGCTGCAAAGCGCAGGTATATATATATATACAATAGATCTCAAATAGATAAACCACACACCATGGCGCAATGGTAGAGCCTTCTCCTCTAGCGCTGATGACTGAGGTTCGATTCCCGAGAGGGGGTGCACTGAGTATATTTGTGTGCATTTTTATTCATTTTACCTTCGCATCCCTTTGGTTTGAGATGTATGAAAAAATATGCGGTTAACGCAGAAAGACAGATCACCAATTAAAGCTTTATGAATAATGAATACTTTATTCGCCATCAATGATTGTTTTGGTAAAGCCATACTCAGTGTATTCATTAGATGAGCGGTAAAATGTAAGAACGAGGTAAGGGTGACTTATTGGCGCACACAGGCAAAACCACAATAGCACGCTTGGGCTCGATGTACTGTACTGTAGTGCGCATCGACTCGATCTGAATTGCACGATCACATTCGAAAAAATATATCTTTTCAAGTTCTATTTTGTCCATATGTGTCAAACTCAAGGCCTGCGGGCCACATCCGGCACGGCGTGTAATTATATCCAGCCCGCGAGATCATTTTATATACTGTATTATTGTTATTAATGGCCGGGGGATATGAAGCTGGTAACACAATAAACTACAGATCCCATAATGCAGTGCTTCAGCTGCCTTGCCGAACACTTACCGCGTTAATCAAGTCTAGCTTATGATGCTGCAAGTTATTGCGAAGCTAGCCCACACGATGCCGAAGAGAAAAGTTGATTCTGAAAATAGAGCCTTTAAAAACCGATGGGAGGCTGAGTATATGTTTACTGAACCCGTGTGTCTCATTTGTGGAGCTAATGTGGCAGTAATTACAGAATTTAATCTAAGACGGCACTATGAGACAAAACATCAGGATAACCTGAAAGACCTGAATGCAATGTAGAAGATACAGAAAGCAGAAGAGTTAAAGAAGAATCTGACACTTCAGCAGACGTTTTTACCCGTACAAAATCACAAAGTGATTTCAAGTGAAGCTACTTTTATGGGAGACACAAATGCACCAGTGCAACTTGCCCCACTTTCCCTGTTGCCAAGTAATGTTGAACCAAGTCGGCACTACGATGTTCCCAAATACGCACTTTGCTGATAAACTGAGCGCACTAAGTTTGCACGGCGCTTTGGTGACTTTGAAGAACAAAAAAAGAATTTTGAGTTGTTTTGCAACCCATTTGCCATCGATGTGGAAACTGCACCTGTGCAGATTCAGATGGAGGTGATTGAGCTGCAGTATAATGGCACACTGAAGGCAGAGTACGATACTGCATGGCCCGCACAGTTTATTCACTCCATTCCCGCACAAATGCTCCAGCGCTGTCTACATGTGGCTCGAACCTTGTGCATGTTTGGTAGCACATATCTGTGTGAGAAGCTCTTCTCAGTGATGAAGACTAACAAAACAGCACACAGGAGTCGCCTCACTGATGAGCACCTGCAGTCCATCCTGAGAATCTCCACAACACAGAACCTCACACCAAACAGAAACGAACTTGTTGCCAAAAAAAGATGCCAGGCGTCCAGCTCTGATAAAATGACATAAGAGCAAAGACAACTGAATGATTTGATTTGTTATTGCTGAAAAGAACACATTTTATTTATATTTCCAGGTTTTGTTATGCACCATGTTCATATTTGAATTTGTATGATTTTGACAGGATATATTTTTATGGAGAGCAAAATCTTTTGGGATATTTAAAATTTAAGTTTATTTTTTATATAAAATTACACAAGAGTAAAGAAATTTGATTGTTTGTTCTTTTAACGTTTACTTTATTTCTAACTTGTATAATTTAGACAGGATATATTTTTATGGAGAGCAAAATATTATAAGTTGTTTAAGGTTTGAGTTGATTTATTCCGGAATAATATTCCTGTCTGTTTTTATTCATATTTATGTTCAAAAAAGTTAAGTTTTAAAAGTTTTAAAGTTTTAAAAGTTTAGTTTTAGTGTGTTCAATAAATGTTTATCCTGTTCGGCCCGCGACCTAAAGTGTGTTTTGGATTTTGGTCCCCTGTGCAATTGAATTTGACACCCCTGATTTAGTCGACACAAATATCTTTGGTTGGAATGTAAGGCGAATTTACACTTTACATTTGTATGGTGCAGAAAAATTTATGCAATGATGCCTACATTTAACTTACATTCCTACCAAAGATATTTCTGTCGACTAAATAAAAATTCCTTCTATTTAAAATTTAAATAGAACTTGATCAGATACGATAGTTCATAATATCCACGCAGACTTGCACGTAAGAGCGGGTGTCATCCGTTTTAACAAACAGCGTATTGCACTGATACAAAATACCCTGCCCATTTAATTATTTAGGAATAGATAAATAAATTAAGATTTTGTACAAATAATGTTTTTCATTTTTCTTCCTTGATGGATTCTGCCACCCCCAGCAACAGTTCCTCGCACCCCAAAGAGTGTATGTATGTGTTGTGACAACTGGCCCCGGCACAGACAGACGGACATCATATTTTGCACCCAACACACTTTATTTACACTATGTACAAGGTCTTTGCTCACGTGCACCCCCAGTGCCTTCTCGCACCGAATTCCCCAAAAGTCCAGGCCCACAGTCCTTTGTGCCTTCCTGGCCGCCTCCTGTCCTCGCTCTCCAGCTCAGTCTGCTTCCTCCCGACTTCCACCAATGACTGGAGGGAGGCGGCCCCTTAAATAAGGCTCCCGGATGAGCCCCAGGTGTTCCGTCCTTAGCCACGCCCAAGCGTGGCGGAAGTGTCGGCTGTCTTCCTGGCAGCTCTCGGGTGCCACACAAAGTCTTCCCCGGCACTTCCTGGTGTGGCGGAAGTGCCGGGCTCCCAGGATAATTAGGCACCGGGGCGCCGTCTGGCGGTGGCCATGGGTCCCTACAGGGCTGGGCTTCAAAGCCCTGTACCCGAGGCCCCTGCCTAACCAGGACGGGGCCCCACTCTGTCTGGAGGAGGCACTGCGCCCTCCTCCGGTCCTCAAGCGTCCCGGCGGGCTCCAGCCCCGACCGGCAACGCACGGGATAACCCGGCATCGGGGCGCCGCCTGGCGTGACCACGGGCCCCTACAGGGAAGGGCTTCCATGCCCTCAACCCGTGGCCCCCAACAGAACCAGGACGGGCGCCTCGGGTCTGGAGGAGGCACAAGCCCTCCTCACGTCCTCCTGGGCTAGCGAGGACACGTGGGTCCGAGCGGCACAACCCGAAAGGGCAGCACGTCCCCAGCGAGGTCCACTATGTCCCCAGGGTCCAACACGGCACCCTGGGACATCCGTCTTCGCACCCCGCCCGGCGCAAACGCCCCTGTGGTCTCGCCGCTCTCCCCCGCTGTTTCCCGCGTTGGGACACTTGGCCTCTCGGTGTGGAGCCCTCCAGCGGGCGTTTCAGGAGGGCAGGTCCCTGGCGCGTCGTCCTCAGCGCTGTCGAGGGCTTCGACGACCGTGCTCCTGCCCCCTCCGACAGCCCCAACTTGCCTGCTGAAGTCCTCCGCGCGGGTTCCATGCCCGTCCGCTGCCGGCCTCTGCACCGCTCGCAGGCAGCTCGCCCAGCCGCCCAGGGGATCTCCTCTGTCCAGAGGACGGCCCTTCTCTGGACGCGCGCACCCAGCGCCGCGTCCTCTCCTATCGGAGGAACCGGCATTCACCCGCCGGTTCCTCCTTCTTTCTTGACGCGCTGGCGGTCTGGGTCTGAGCACAGCAAAGCTCAAATCCAGCCCGTCTGCGTCCAGGCAGAGCGACAGGAGACAGCTGCGGGCTTGAAGCGCGGGGCGCTAGGACCCAGGGCACTCAGCAGCCCCGATCCTACCAGCCCTTGCGTGTTCGAGCTCCTCGCCTCGCTAGCCGTCTGCACCGCCCGCATCCGCTGTTGGGAGGTCGCCTACTCGGAGCCGGTCGTCCCGTAATCGGTCACGGCCATGTTCGGCGAACCCCCCCACTTGCTCTACGGGAGCGGCAACACTCACCACTCCCGCCGTGTTCTGCCTGCCTCCGGTTCCAGCGCCCGCGCCCGATCCTCCGTCTCACGCGGTGTCTCTCGACGCGACCGCCATCTCCATCAGCTGCTCACACTGAGCGGCGAACACAATTCCTCTAAAGGCGGCTTGGCGGGCGAAGGACTCCTCCGACACGCCGAGCAGCTGGTGGAGAGAGAGACAGGCGTCGGTGGGCTTACCTGTCCATCAGCTCCACGACGCCTGCCTCCTCTGGGCCACTCCCTCTGGCCCAATCGGTCTCGGTTTGGCACGAGACTGGCGTTCCTGGCCGCCTCTATCCAATCATCGGCGGGCACGCAAGACACACCGCCAATCCCGTGCCTGTCAGCGGGCGGGACCTCCGGCCCGCGGCCATCTTGCCTCCCCTGCTCCGAGTGCGGAGACGTGCCTCCTCGCCCGCGTTGTGACTGCGGCGATTCCTTGAGCCGCAGCGGCTCCGTTTCCGCAGCCTTCTTTGCTGCCGCCGCCGCGCTGCCGACAGCCCGTGGCGCGCGTGCTCTGCCACGGACGCGGATCCGGTTGCGTCTCCCTGTAGAAATGAAGGTAAGACCGACCCCGAGGGGCCGATGAATGCAGGGCAGGGCACTTACCTCCCGGATCCCGTCATGCCGAGGCCCCCGCCGGTGTGGCCTTCTGTGCTGCCACGCCGGCCTGGCTGCCTGTCACCGACAGCGCGACTGGAGCCGCTGCGCTCGGCGATGTCCGGTTCTCCTCCGCACCGGGAAGCAATTCCGCTGTCCGGTGGCGGTTTCTGGGCGAACGCTCCGCGGTTGTGCACGGGGCGCTCCGCGTGTGCCAGTGTGTGAAGTCGCTGCTGCGCGGGCCGTTCACAGAAATTAATTGTTTGAACTCAGGTCCCGCCTTGTCCCAGGCGGAGCATCCTGCCGGCCTGCGCCACTGTGAGAACTGGCCCCGGCACAGACAGGCCGGACATCATATTTTGCACCCAACACACTTTATTTACACTATGTACAAGGTCTTTGCTCACGCACCCCCAGTGCCTTCTCGCACGAATTCCCAAAGTCAGGCCCACAGTCCTTTGTGCCTTCCTGGCCGCCTCCTGTCCTTGCTCTCCAGCTCAGTCTGCTTCCTCCCGACTTCCACCAATGACTGGAGGGAGGCGGCCTCTAAATAAGGCTCGGATGAGCCCCAGGTGTTCCGTCCTTAGCCACTCCCAAGCGTGGCGGAAGTGTCGGCTGTCTTCCTGGCAGCTCTCCGGGTGCCACACAAAGTCCCCCCCCCGGCACTTCCTGGTGTGGCGGAAGTGCCGGGCTCCCGGGATGATTAGGCACTCGGGCGCCGCCTGGCGGTGGCCATGGGTCCCCTACAGGGCTGGGCTTCAAAGTCCTGTACCGAGGCCCCTGCCTAACCAGGACGGACGCCCCACTCTGTCTGGAGGAGGCACTGCGCCCTCCTCCGGTCCTCCAAGCGTCCCGGCGGGCTCCAGCCCGACCGGCAACCGCCTGGATAAACCGGCATCGGCGCGCCTGGCGGTGACCACGGGCCCCTACAGGGAAGGGCTTCCATGCCCTCACCCCGTGGCCCCCAACAGACCTACAGGACGGACGCCCCTGCGCGGTCTGGAGGAGGCACAAGCCTCTGAAAAAGGTTTTTTTGCTGAGTGTATATATATATATATATATATATATATATATATATATATATATATATATATATATGTATGTGTGTGTGTGTGTATATGTATATATGTAGATATGTATGTATATATATGTTTATATGTGTGTGTGTATGTATATATATATATATATATATATATATATATATATATATATATATACATATATATATATACACTCAGCAAAAACCTTTTCAGGACTGTATTTCAACAATAATGTTTTAAAAATCCAAATAACTTTACAGATCTTTATTGTAAAGGGTTTAAACAATGTTTTCCATGCATGTTCAATTAACCATAATCAATTAATTAACATGCACCTGTGGAATGGTCGTTAAGACCTTAACAGCTTACAGAAAGTAGGCATTTAAGGTCACAGTTCTAAAACGCAGGACACTAAAGAGACTTGTCTACCGACTGGAAAAACACCCAAAGAAAGATGCCCAGGGTCCCTGCTCATCTGTGTGAACGTGCATTAGGCATGCTGCAGGGAGGCATGAGGACTGCTGATGTGGCTAGGGCAATAAATTGCCATGTCCGCACTGTGAGACGCCTACGACAGTGCTACAGGGAGACAGGAAGGACAGCTGATCATCCTCGCAGTGGAAGACCACGTGTAACAACACCTGCACAGGATCGGTACATCCGAATATCACACCTGCGTTACAGGTACAAGATGGCCACAACAACTGCCCGAGTCACACCAGGAACACACAATCCCTCCATCAGTGTTTAGACTGTCCACAATAGGCTGAGAGAGGCTGGACTGAGGCCTTATAGGCCTGTTGTAAGGAAGGTCCTTACCAGACATCACCAGCAACAACGCCGCCTATGGGCACAAACCCACCTTCGCTGGACCAGACAGGAGTGGCAAAAAGTGCTCTTCACTGATGAGTCACGGTTTTGTCTCACCAGGGGTGATGGACGGATTTGTGTATATATTATATGGAAGGCAACCCAGGGGACTTTTGGACATGTTAAAAGAAGAATGGGAGGAGGAGGTACTCCCTACTTCAAATATTCTTGAATATATCGCGCAATTATGTGATAGACTAGAGAAAATCAGACCTATCCTAAAAGAGAATTTAGAAAAAGCACAAGCAGCACAGTCACGTTATTATAATAGAAACACCACCATTCGGGAATTTGTCGGGTGATCGTGTTATGGTATTAGTCCCAACCTCCCATTATAAATTATTAGCTCTTTGGCAAGGACCTTATGAAATTAAAGAAAGAAAAGGTCTCATCGACTATTTATTTAAACAACCTAATCGTCGAGCGACCGAAAGAGTATATCATATCAACTTGCTGAAACTGTGGAAGGAAAGGGAGCCCGATCCTCCCTCCGGACAGCCTAGTTCACTTTTATGTCCTGTGCCAAACTTAATTTTGGTTCCAATTTGACCCTAGAACAGCGACAAGATCTCGAAAAGGCTATCTTGTCTGTACCCGAGGTGGTGGATGAATTACCTGGGCGTACTGCGCTGACTACGCTATCGATATTATTACGGACCCTGGAGTGATTGTCAGAGAGACCTTACAGACTCCGGAGGCAAAGCGGAAGTGGAATTGGAAATTAAGCGAATGCTGGATTTAGGGGTTATCAAAGAAAGCTATAGCCCTTGGTCTAGTCCAATTGTTCTAGTTTCTAAGCCCGATGGGTCTTGAGGTTCTGTAATGACTTCTGACGACTCAATCGGGTCTCCAAGTTTGATGCGTATACGATGCCGCGAGTGGATGATCTGCTCGTCGACTAGGAAGCGCTCAATTCCTAACTACCCTTGACATGACAAAGGGTATTGGCAAATTAAACGGATTCTGCAAAAGAAAAACTGCATTTAGCACTCCCATCGGACATTGGCAGTACCGGTCCTTCCTTTTGGTTTGCACGGGGCGCCAGCTACTTTCCAACATCTGGTAGACACACTGCTACGGCCCCACAATTCCTATTGTGCCACCTACCTAGATGACGTTGTCATCTATTCCAGCACATGGAAGGATCATGTATGGCAGGTGAAAACGGTACTTTCCACACTGGCAGCAGCAGAACTTATTAATCCAAAGAAATGTTTCTTTGGATTGAGAGAAGCCAAATATTTGGGCTACCTAGTGGGGGGAGGGCCTAGTGGGTGGTGTCGTGAAACCACAATGTCTTAAAATTGATGCCATCATAAATTGGCCCCGTCCGATAAATAAGCTGCCAGTGCAGGCATTTTTGGGATTAGCTGGTTACTATTGTCGTTTTGTGCCACATTTCAGAAATTGCTGTGCCCTTATCTAATTTGACAAATTAACGGGCACCTATAAAAGTGGTATGGGATGATACAGTAGATAAAGCATTTTGTGACTTGAAATTGGCCCTTACGTCAGCACCTTTATTAAAATCCCCTGACTTTTCTCTTCCTTTTGTTCTCTAGACCGATGCATCGGCCACCGGATTAGGTGCCGTGTTGAGACAATGTGTCGAGGGTGCTGAACACCCGTTATGTATCTGAGCCGGAAACTGCTGGACCGTGAGACGAAGTATGCTGCGGTGGAGCGAGAGGCCCTGGCGATTAAGTGGGCTATTACATCGTTGAGGTACTACCTATTGGGGCGGGAATTAACTCTGGTGACGGACCATGCCGCTTTACATGATGTCCCTTCATCGGGAGTCGAATCCTCGTGTCACTAGGTGGTTTTTGGATCTCCAACCATATCGTTTTAGCGTTACTTATCGTAAGGGTTCCTTGCAGGCCAACGCAGATGCTCTCTCCCGGATTCACGACCTCTCGGTGCAGGTCGCCCGACCGGATGGGTCTGGGCTGAGGGGGGGGTCATGTCACACACGCGTGCGAGTTGGAGGCAGTCAAAGAGCCCAAAGGTGAGTGAAATCTCGAGACAAGGGTTTATCACGTGGTACTTACCTGAATCTCTTTCTACCTACAGAAAACTGGAAGAAAAATAAACCCATCCATTTTCAGTTCCAAAATGGCCGCGATGACGTCACTTCCGGTTCCCATCCAATGACGTCACTTCCGGTTCCACACTCAACTACTCCTGTCTACTCACGATGACGTTGGTTCCGTGGTCCCGCCTCCAATCTTCACTTCCTGCCAACCATTTCCTCTCCCATCATCCCATCTGTTATTTAAACACCATTTTGTTACAGTTATTCATTCATTCTGTACTGAAAAGTCATTTTGAATCAACCGTATTTTCACTTTGTCTGGACGACAATATATGGGGACGATCCCCAAATCTTTTTCTATTTTGAAAGACTCTTTATTTATTACAGTATTTTATCATGGACACTCATAATACCCACATTGACCTGAAACAGATTTTTGTACATGTATAATGTACATGTAAGAGCCAATCTCAGAAAGTTAATGTTAATGTTAAATTTCACACAAGTGTTTGCTTAATTTAAATTGAATACAAATTTCACAGTTCCTTACAGGATTTTATAATCTTTCACCACCCATAAGCTAACATGTAATAGACCTTTCTTAGCTATTTCTGTGATTCTTAATTCGGCAGTTAGGAAATAGCTTCTCTGACAGAGGTATGGACTCTCACATTAGCTTACAAATAAACTGGCAGCATAGACGTTTTGAACCTATTTTATTCATATGAACATTTGAAAATATGACTGTATGACTATATGTATATAGGGGGATAAAACAGGGTATCACGAGTCTTAAATGAAATTTATACTGAGGGAAGTTCAAAAAGTTTCCGCACTTTTATATTTTCATTGATAAGCAGGAGGAGGAGGAATTGAGAATTAAAAAGTTGGTATGATGCTGGGAAAAGGTGAAAGTTTCCAAAAGTGATGTCATTTGTTTTGGAAATTCTTAATAAATGGAGAAAAAAGTGTGCAAACGTTTTGAATGTCCCTCATATATATATATATATATATATATATATATATATATATATATATATATATATATATAAATATATATATATATATATATATATATAAATATATATATATATATATATATATATATATATATATATACTGTATATATATATATATATATATATATATATATAGTGAGACTTGTCGGACACCACCAGTCGGAGACCACATCTTTATAAAAATCACACGCTTATTTTTATTTAATAAACACAGTCCCACCATCACACACAATGCACTCAGCAATAATCACCAGTATTAGACTTCTCTTCCTCAGTCCTTGGTCGCCAATCTCCTCCTGGGAGCTTGTCCTGCTCCCTCTCCCAACTCTAGCTCCCAGATTGCTGGGAGGCGGCGCCTTTTATTCCTGCCCGGATGTGCTCCAGGTGGCTGATGGCGATCTTCCTCCAGCACTTCCTGGTGTGGCGGAAGTGCTGCCCTTGCCCCGAAGCACTCCAGGCGTCCCTGGCATGTTCCTCGCCATCTTGACAAGTGTGGCGGAAGTAATGTTCTCTCAGGTTCTAGGAGGCTTAAGATGCCCCCTGGCGGTGGCCACGAGTCACAACGAGTTGGAAAGTCTCTCCT
The DNA here is from genome assembly GCF_016835505.1 of Polypterus senegalus. Lineage (NCBI taxonomy): Eukaryota > Metazoa > Chordata > Cladistia > Polypteriformes > Polypteridae > Polypterus > Polypterus senegalus. The sequence goes on along the minus strand of NW_024381241.1, from coordinate 13,056 downwards.
CCTCTCCCGTGGTCCTCTCCTGCTCCAGGACGGTTGTGTCCTCCTGACCCGGAAACTTTTACTGCCACCTTCAGGACCTTCTAGGCGCCCCGGGTAAGAACCCCAGTCGTCTGTGACTATATATATATATATATATATATATATATATATATATATATACATACACTCACCTAAAGGATTATTAGGAACACCATACTAATACGGTGTTTTGACCCCCTTTCGCTTTCAGAACTGCCTTAATTCTACGTGGCATTGATTCAACAAGGTGCTGAAAGCATTCTTTAGAAATGTTGGCCCATATTGATAGGATTGCATCTTGCAGTTGATGGAGATTTGTGGGATGCACATCCAGGGCACCACATCCCAAAGATGCTCCATTGGGTTGAGATCTTGTGACTGTGGGGGCCATTTTAGTACAGTGAACTCATTGTCATGTTCAAGAAACCAATTTGAAATGATTCGAGCTTTGTGACATGGTGCATTATCCTGCTGGAAGTAGCCATCAGAGGATGGGTACATGGTGGTCATGAAGGGATGGACATGGTCAGAAACAATGCTCATGTAGCCCGTGGCATTTAAACGATGCCCAATTGGCACTAAGGGGCCTAAAGTATGCCAAGAAAACATCCCCCACACCATTACACCACCACCACCAGCCTGCACAGTGGTAACAAGGCATGATGGATCCATGTTCTCATTCTGTTTACGCCAAATTCTGACTTTACCATTTGAATGTCTCAACAGAAATCGAGACTCATCAGACCAGGCAACATTTTTCCAGTCTTGAACTGTCCAATTTTGGTGAGCTTGTGCACATTGTAGCCTCTTTTTCCTATTTGTAGTGGAGATGAGTGGTACCTGGTGGGGTCTTCTGCTGTTGTAGCCAATCTGCCTTAATGTTGTGCGTGTTGTGGCTTCACAAATGCTTTGCTGCATACCTCGGTTGTAACGCAGTGGTTATTTCAGTCAAAGTTGCTCTTCTATCAGCTTGAATCAGTCGGCCCATTCTCCTCTGACCTCTTGCATCAACAAGGCATTTTCACCCACAGGACTGCCGCATACTGGATGTTTTTCTCTTTTCACACCATTCTTTGTAAACCCTAGAAATGGTTGTGTGTGAAAATCCCAGTAACTGAGCAGATTGTGAAATATTCAGACCGGCCCGTCTGACACCAACAACCATGCCACGCTCAAAATTGCTTAAATCACCTTTCTTTCCCATTCTGACATTCAGTTTGGAGTTCAGGAGATTGTCTTGACCAGGACCACACCCCTAAATGCATTGAAGCAACTGCCATGTGATTGGTTGATTAGATAATTGCATTAATGAGAAATTGAACAGGTATTCCTAATAATCCTTTAGGTGAGTATATATATATATATATATATATATATATATATATTATCACGCGACTTGTTGAGTAGGAGGCAGTCATGGATTGATTCGACAGCACCTGGGAAACCACTGCGCCAGGGAATGGTGGGGTATTAACTTTCTCCCTCTGCTTCCTCATAGGAAAAAGACCGTCCTGCACCATAGGCATGGATGACCGCAGTCGCGATACTTCCGCCCTTCCTCCGCCATCTTGCCCTGGCGTCATCCTTCCCATCCTCCCTTGCGGTCCTTCCCGACATTCCTCCACTTCCGGCTCCTCCCCAATAAAATGGCGCGGCGCCAGGAGTCGCGTCATATGAACTGTTTGTTTATGATTTTGACCTGTTTTTGTTTAATCTGTACAATATCGGGGCGGAAAACCCCAACCCTTGCTACTGTCTCTCTCGGTCCTTTACAAGTGGCGTAGTCGGCAGGATAAGAGATCCCGGAATGACGGAGGGACAGGACCTGAACACCGTGCTGCAGGGAATGAGCGCCCAGCTCCAGGCCCTGCAGCAAGCGCAAGCCGCTACCAACCGGGAGCTGGAGGCCACGAGGCCAGGTTAGTGGAAGCCCAGCGGGCGAGACCAGACCCGCCCAGGCAGCCGCCTCCCTATGGTACCGATGGGCCCGGGACGTCGATGCCTACCTGGGCATGTTTGAGAGGGCGGCCACCCGGAGCGAGTGGCAGCGGTCAGTGGGCGTCCATCTTGGCGCCATACCTAAAGGACCAGCGCTGCGGGCCTATTATGACCTCCCTGAGGAGGAGGCGCTAATTACGACCTCCTCAAGCCCGAAATATTGGCCCGCTCGGCATTAGCCGGGCCAGCAGGCGGCGAATGGCGGAACTGGGTCTTTGACCCGAAAAGCCCGCTTCACGCCCAGGCGTTGAGTTCTGGGGCAAGATGGGCGCTGGCTACGGCCAGAGAGCCCGGCGGGCGGAAAGTCGTCGGCGGGTGGCCTGTGAAGGCCTGGTCAATGCAATGCCCAGTTCCCTCGCCCAGCAGGTCGGGGCACGCCTATCAGAACATGTCGGGCCTCCTCGACGTCCTGGAGCGTCAGTTGGCGGTCCTCCGACTTGGGGTCAGAAAAGCCTGCTCGCGGGAACCGGGCGGCAGACGGGCGGCCACCCGAGCCCCTCGGCGCGCTGCAGAAGCGCCAGCCAGAGCCAAAGAGGCGGGTCCGCGCGCTGTTTCAAGTGTGGCGAGACCGGCCACCTGCTGCCAAACTGCCCCCATCACATCGCCACGGAGTCTATGGTCTGCAGCTGGACATCAGCGGAGAGGTATTGTACCCGCCGCATCCCTTGGCGAGTCGAATCGGGAGTGGTGTTGCTAAATGGGCACGCGCCGTGGTGGCTTTGTTTGATTCCGGCAGCAACATTACCATTGTTGCTCGCCGTTTCGTCTTACCGCAACAGTGGTTAAAGCAACATTTGTTGGTTACCTGTGTACATGGGGGGACTAGGTCATATCGTTCCGCTCACTGCTATCTTACCTGGAAGGGGGAACCAATCAAATGGCGGTGCGCTGTGTTACCTGACCCCCTTCCCAGTGATCCTGGGACAAGACTGGTCTAAAAGAATCAGCGGTAAGCCATTAGCCGCTCCCGGGGCCTCGTTGGATCTTGTCATGAGGGGAAAAGGCAACCCTCCCGCGGCCTCCACGCCCGTGCACAAGGGCAGGCCCTATGGGCTGGTGTCTCGGGGACCTTTCCGTGGCTACGGACCTTGACCGGAAGATTCCGCGGAGAAGGGACTAGCCAGGGAACTTCCCCGGGCCCAGGCCCCAAGACCCTCTCGGCGGCCTGGACCATCAATTTCGGTCCACGCCGGCCTCCTTTAAGAGGAGCAGTGGAATGATGACTCCCTGCGCTTTGCCGGAGCGATTGTTCTGCCTAACAGCTCGACAGCGGACGGATCCACACGCGGGAACCCTTCTTTGTCCTTGAAAATGATCTGTTGTACCGGTGGCTACCCATGAGGCGAGGTGCGAAGTTGTTGCTAATTCAGCGTACCTTCCGGGGGAGATATGCGAGTTGGCACATGCTCACCTCCTAAGGCCCACCTGGGGCGAAAAACACTGGAAGGATTAAGCTCCGCTTTTACTGGCCTGGGATCAATGAGGAGGTCCGCGGTTCTGTCAATCCTGTCAGGAGTGCCAGACCCGCCAGATTCCTAGGAGGGACCGTGCTCCTCTAGTCCCTATTCCCCTGTGGACATCCCCTTTGAAAGGATAGGGGTCGATTTGGTGGGACCCCTGGAGCCCTCAACCCGTGGCCACAAGTATATCCTAGTCATGGTGGACTATGCCACCCGGTACCCAGAGGCGGTTCCCCTGCGCTCGCTAATACTAAAAGCATCGCGACGGGAACTGGTTAACTTGTTTTCAGCGTGGGCATACCCAAGGAGGTCCTCACGGACCAGGATGCGCCCTTCACTCGGATACGTTCAAGGAGGTGGCCAAATTACTGCAGATAAAGCACCTGAAAGCGTCAGTCTATCACCCGCAAACTGGCGGGTTGGTGAGCGATTTAATCAGGCGCTTAAGCAGATGCTCCGCAAGGTAGTCAGCGCGGGCGGCAGGAACTGGGACCAGCTCCTCCCGCGTGCTTTTGCCTACGGGAGGTACCCCAGGCCTCTACGGGCTTCTCCCCTTTTGAATTACTATACGGGCGACAACCCCGGGGAATCCTCGACATCCTAAAAGAAGGCTGGGAGGCGAGGCTCTTCCCTCCTCTAATATTTTGAGTGGCGCAACTGCGCGACCGACTCACAAAGATCAGGCCCCTCCTAAAAGAGCCGTGACTGCGTGCGCAAGCAGCGCAGGCCGGTGTTACAACCGCAACTCCGTCCTCAGGGAGTTCCGCCCGGGGACCGAGTTATGGTGCTCGTCCCGACCTCCCACTTTCGAAGCTGCTCGCTCACTGGCAAGGGCCTTACGAGGTTAAGGAGAGAAAGGACTGCGTCGACTATTTGGTAAAACAGCCCAACCGTCGACCGAAAGTGAGAGGATCTATCATGTCAACCTGTTAAAGCCCTGGAGATAGAGAGGAGCTCCCAGCTCCGTAGGTCACTCTCCCTTTTACGCAAGCACAACTGCCCTTAACCTCGGTGAAGAGCTGACCCCCAAGCAGCGGCAGGAGTTAGCCCAAACACTCCGAGCCATCCCGAGGTAGTGGCGAGTCACCCGGCGGACCGCTCTGATTGAGCCGCGATATAGTCACGGGCCGGGGTCGTCCGGGAGAGGCCCTACCGACTCCGGAGGCAAAGCAGCGCAGAGGTCGAACTGGAGGTGAAACGTATGTTGGACATGGACATAATTGAAGAGAGCCATAGTCCCTGGTCCAGCCCTATTGTCCTCGTCTCCAAGCCAGACGGCTCCTGGAGGTTCTGTAATGACTTTAGACGTCTGAATCAGATCTCCAAGTTCGATGCCTACCCCATGCCCGCATTGGCGACCTCCTTGGCGGCTGGAGTGCGGCTCGATATCTGACTACCCTTGACATGACAAAGGGTATTGGCAAATTCCTTTAGCGGCATCCGCAAAAGGAGAAAACGGCCTTTAGCACCCCTAGCGGGCACTGGCAGTACAAGGTCCTCCCATTTGGGCTGCACGGGGCTCCGGCGACCTTCCAACGTCTGGTAGATAGAGTGCTGACGCCTCCTGCAGTCCTATAGCGCCGCCTACCTGGATGGCGTTGTCATCTATTCCGGCACCTGGGAGGAGCATCTACTGCAGGTCGCAGCTGTCCTCCGAACACTGGCTAAAGCCGGCCTCCGCATAAACCCCGGAAGTGTTTTTGGATTAAAGGAGGCCAAATATTTAGGCTACCTCGTGGGACAAGGACAGGTCGGCCACAGAGCTCCAAAGTTAAAGACATCTTAGAATGGCCCGTCCAGTACCAAGAAACAGGTGCAGGCTTTCTTGGGGCTTGCGGTTACTACCGCCGGTTTGTTCCCGTTTCTCGAAGAGCAGCACCCTTGACTGACCTGACAAAAAAGGGCGCTCCCCTATACGTGGTGTGGACCGACAAAGCAGAACACGCGTTCAGTGACCTAAAGAAGGCCCTAGCGTCGGCACCTGTGTATTCACGGACGCCCGATTTTGGGCTCCGTTTATTCTCCAGACCGGCCGGACACAGGCCTGGGTGCCGTGCTGAGCCAAAGCGTCGATGGTGTCGGCACCCTGTGATGTACCTTAGCGAGCTGATGGACCCGAGACCCGTGCAACGACGTGATGGAGAGGTATGGCCATTAAATTGGGCATTGTTGCCTCCCAGGTACCACCGCCGCTGGGTCATGATTCGCTCTGGTGACTGATCACGCTGCACTTCGGTGGATTGTCCCTGCTACAAAATGAGAATCCAGCAGGTCTGGTGGGTTCCCTGGACTTTACATGACATAAGTTCACTGCTCACTTGTCGGTAGGGCTGCTCAGGCCAATGCCGTGCCACTCTCTCTCTGTATTCGACTTCCCTCTGATTAGGTCCTGCGCCCGACCTGGCGGTCCTGGGCTAAGGGGATCGTGTCACTTGGCAGTGAGAGGCCGGCGGATTGATTCGACGGCAGCACCTGAAACCACTTTCGCCGCCACGGTGGTGAAGTCAGCCCAGCACCTCCCTCTACTTCCTCACTTAGGAAAAAAGACCAAATCCTGCACCATAGGCATGGACCGCAGTGCGATACTTCACTTCCTTCCTCCGCCATCTTGCCCTGACGTCATCGGCCTTCCCATCCTCATATGCGGTCCTTCCGGCTTATTCCTCCCTTCCGGCTCCTCCCAATAAAAAAATGGCAGCGGCATGAGGTAAGTCGCGTAATATGAACTATTTGGTTGTGATTTTGACCTGTTTTGTTTAATCCTGGCCACCAATATCTGGGGCGAACCCCCAACCCCTTGCTACCCTGTCTCTCCAGGTCCTTTACAATATATATATATATATATATATATATATATATATATATATATATATATATATATATATATACTATCGAGGAAAGTATTCACAATAGCATCTTTTCCATATTTTGTTATATTTGGCCCTAATTCCAAATTTGATTAAATTCAAATTTTTTTATAAGAATTCACACACAACACCCCATAATGACAATGTGAATAAAAGTTTACTTGAGATTTTTGAAATTTAAAAATAATAAAATTGAAAAGCCTGTGTACATAAATTCACAGCCTTTGCCATAAACTCAAAAATTGAGCTCCAGGTACATCCTGTTTCCCCTGAGCTCATCCTTGAGATGTTTCTGCTAGCTTAATTGAGTCCACCTTTAGTAAATTCAGTTATTAACGACATGATTTGCGAAAGGCACACACCTGTCTATAGAAGGTCCACAGTTGACAGTTCATGTCAGAGCACAAACCAAGCTTGTGAGGTCGGGAATTGTCTGTGAACATCCGAGCAGGATTGTCTCGAGGGCACAAATCTGAGGGAAGGGTTACAGAAAAATTTGTTGTTTTGAAGGTCCCAATGAGCTTTGATGGCCTCCATCATCCATAAGTGGAAGGATTCGAAACCACCAGGACTCTTACTAGAGCTGGCTGGCCATCTAAACTGAGTGATCGGGAAGGGCCTTAGTCATGGAGGTGACCAAGAACCCAATGGTCACTTTGTGTCAGAGCTACAGGGGTCCTCTGTGGAGAGGAGAACCTTCCAGAGGAGAACCATCTCTGCAGCAATCCACCAATCAGGCCTGTTTGGTAGAGTGGCCAGGACGGAAGCCACTCCTTAGTAAAGGCACAAGGCAGCCTGCCTGGAGTTTGCAAAAGGCACCTGAAGGGACTCTCAGACCATGAGAAACAAAATCTGGTCTGAGGAGACAAAGATTGAACTCTTTGGTGTGAATGCCAGGCGTCACGTTTGGAGTAAACCAGGCACTGCTCATCACCAGGCCAATACCATCCCTACAGTAAAGCATGGTGGTGGCAGCATCATGCTGTGGGGATGTTTTTTAGCAGCAGGAACTGGGAGACTGGGAAAGATGACTGCAGCAATATAGAGAGACATCCTGGATGAAAACCTGCTCCAGAGCTCTTGACCTCAGACTGGGGCGGCGGTTTATCTTTCAGCAGGACAACGACCCTAAGCACACAGCCAAGATATCAAAGGAGTGGCTTCAGGACAACTCTGTGAATGTCCTTGAGTGGCCCAACCAGAGTCCAGACTTGAATCCATTGAACATCTCTGAAGAGATCTTAAAATGGCTGTGCACGATGCTTCCCATCCAACCTGATGGAGCTTGAGAGGTGCTGCAAAGAGGAATGGCTGAAACTGGCCAGGATAGGTGTGCCAAGGTTGTGGCATCATATTCAAAAGACTTGAGGCTGTGCTATTCTGTCAAGGTGCATCGACAAAGTATTGAGCAAAGGCTGTGAATACTTATGTACATGGGATTTCTCAGTTTTTATTTTAATAAATTTGCAAAACCTCAAGAAACGTTTTAAAATTACTTATACATATATACATATACATATATACTAAAAAAAGGCAAGCCCTCACTCACTCACTCACTCACTCACTCCCCCACTCCTACTAATTCTCCAACTTCCCGTGTAGGTAGAAGGCTGAAATTTGGCGGCTCATTCCTTACAGCTTACTTACAAAAGTTGGGCAGGTTTCTTTTTCGAAATTCTATGCCTAATGGTCATAACTGGAAGTTTTTTTTCTCCATTAACTGTAATGGAGTTGAGCTGGAAATGGCGTGGGGCGGGAGTTTGTGTGACATCACCCACCTCTCCCGTAATCCGCTTAAACGGCTTCAAGCAGCGTAAAAACCCAGGAAGACCCCCAAAAAACCCAAGAAAACATGCATTATATAATTGAGAAGGCAGCGAAACAATAAAAAAGGGCGGTGACATATACTACCATATCCTGACTGCTGCTACCTGGAAAGAAAGCAAGGTGTAAACCTAAACTTTAAATTAAGTTCATAGACAGGCTCCCGTTTAGCGTTTCACATGCCCACAGGTAATGCGGGATACAAGTTTAATGAGAGGGGCGGGATATAACGAGATTTTTGATCACTTTATAACTAAGTTAAAATTGTAGGTGAAGGGGTGTGCTTATGAAAATTTCCCGAAGACTGTGTTTGTGGGGATTGACAGTTAAGGGTGGGGGAGTCACGTCATCATCTCCCCTCCATTCATCTATTTGGCTCTGAGCTGAGCTCTGCAGCTAACGCCGTTTTCCCGAAGCAACTTCTTCCAGACTGCCCAAATACTCACAGAAAAACCCACGAGTTAATACACCGCTGTCTCTATGGAGTTTCTCCACACTAAATCCTCCAGGCACTACTTACAAAAGGTTACATTGACAATCGTGTTACGTTATTTTAAAATCTTTCCTTTTCTTAGCAAAGCACAGCTGAGAAGCTTGATGCATGTGTCCATATCGCGTTAAAATAATGATTTAATCACACTTGATTACAACAAGGGCTTTTAATCATGATTTCCTGGTACACATTACTTTGTCAGCGATCCATTTTACTTCCACTTAGTTTGAGAAAAGTATGAAAAATATGGTTTAAACCGAAAACGATCACCATTCAAGTTTTAGATAATCGATTCAAATAATTGTTTGAAATGCACCTCCTTCCATTTTATAATTTTTCCCTGCTGATTAAAAACGGTAAATAAGGGGCAAGGGTGACTTATTTAGGCGGATATCGTATCCAACACTCATGACAATGTCAATCTGTTCGTATTATAAAATGTTTCCTTTTCTTTTATTACTTCTTTCCATTTCTCCGCCTTGGGTATTTTGTATATATATATATGAATGACCCCCAAAAGAGCTGAGACTTTTGATATCATGACGGTCGCAAAAGGGTCTCCTGCCCGAAAGTCAAGCAGCCAGCTACGGGCACTGCCTGCCTTTAGGCTACTCTTCTGCTTGTCAAAGTGAGCACTTTTTTTATCCTCCCCTGGCATAGCTGACAAGTGCAAACACGGACCCCTTTTCTACACGGAAAATAATATTAATGATTCCACTTTCTTTTGACGATACGATTATGGGTTTTTGGGATTATGAAGACACCTTGCAGTGGAAGACGGGCAGTGCCATAAAGCGATAAGGCAGGCGCTCACCAGTCACACAAGACTCACGCACTATCCTCAAAAGGCCCCAAACTCAGCGAACACATCTCTTACATATAAAAAAAAGCCAACTTTTCTTTCTTTTACACCTTTTTTCCTTTATCCCAAACCAAAGCCTTTCTCAAACCCCTTGAGGCCGAACTAATTTTTTTAAATCCCGGTAAGGACATTACCAGAGGCAAAATTTGAACGTTCACATAGAAAATGTAATTTTATACCACAGCTTCGTGAAAGCCTTTCAAAAAGGGATCAACTACCGAGAGATGATCCATATATATTTTAGCTGCTGTTAGTTCACCTGTTGTGTTACACAGTCAAAATGTAGTTTACCCTAACCACTCCAGTAGTGCTCAATGTACCTGTACTTCAAAGCGTTAATGTTTTACTGTTTAATAACTTATAGACTATATTTTATTATTTCTCCCCTTTCACTCAATGACAAAGCTATACACACACAAAATAAAGCTATACCACAAGTATATCATGTGTATATTTTATATGTATTGGGATATATATATATATATATATATATATATATATATATATATATATATATAACACACACACTATCTACATTTTATATATATATATATATATATAATTTTGTGTGTGTATGTATTTTGTGTGTGTGTATGTATGTATGTGTGTGTATATATTGATAGGTATGTATATATATATATATATATATATATATATATATATATATATTTGTATATGTAGATATGATATATAGATATGTAGATATGAAGATATGTATTTTATATATATATATATAATGTATGTATTATGTATGTATTTTATGTGTGTGTGTGTGTGTGTATATATATGACAGCAAATCAAGCTGTGAAAAACAGTAAAAAGGACGTGTCAGCGTAGTGGTACATTTCTGATGCAGCTAGACGAAAAAACTTTGTGGCAGCTGCCCCTAAATACACAAAACAATTACTTTGACAATCATGTTATATTATTTTTTAAAAAGTTTCCTTTTCTTTTTCATAACTTCTTTAACACCTACTTCTCGCTGCCAGCCGGGTATATATCTGAGTTATTTACACTACTATATACAAAAGTCAAGTGCACCGCCACCAAACCCCCAGTCTCCCAAAGTCAATGGCCACTGTCTCAAACATAAATCCTGGGCCTTTCCTCGCCTCCTCTCCACGACCTCGTCTTCCTCGTCACCGACTCCCGCCTTGTTTCAGAGCTGGCTCCTTTAAAAAGGGCTGATTGCCGACTGTACCCAGCCACTTCTGACATATTATATATATATATATATAAAATTATATACAACTTTCCCTTTTCCTTGAATCATTTTAACTTTTTTTTGTGTGAATTGTTTAGCTTTGAATTTTATTAAAACTTTTAAACTAAGTACTCGGAATTATTTGATTATGTGTCAATTTTGCCTGAATGGGTTTTATGAAATAAAAAACCTGTTGAACCTTGTTTGAAGTGATGTCAACCTCGGCGTCTAAAACCTGACCTAAGGAAATGGACGAAGCATCCCTGGGCTTATGGGTCACCTCTGAGGGGCTTTCATTTTGGATGATCTTCCCTGACCGTGTGGCACTTTGGAATTTGTGCAGGGACCCAGCCATTACTGTATGGAATCTCTAAAACAAGAACATCTTTTTTGCTCTTGTGACCCCTTTTGACATTTTGTGATTTGAGGCTTTCTCCAGAATGTGGTCTCCAGATGGACAGATGGAGCGTTAAGTTTCTGCACAGTTTTTGATACAGAGGTCACTAACAAGGGGACCTCGGTCCCATCCAGTTATAAAGCTGTCTCATCACGGACCTTTTACTTGCAGCCAAAACAAAGGTTATCATTTAAACATGATGGGGCCTATTTTATCCGGGCAGCTTTTTTAATCTTTACGGTAATGGTGAGGAAATACACAGTATCTGGCGCTAAGCCATTTCACGTGATACCTCTCATCAATCAAGTCTTGGATTCTAGTCGGTGAGCGTTGTTTTACGAATCCATGTACTAAACAGAGGAGTTTTTCAGAGATCGTCCAAAGAAGAAAGATAGTGAAAGCGTGTGTTAGAGGCAAAGGTCAGGAACGGCGTTGAAAGAAATGTGGGGATAAAAAAAAAGCTACTGAGAGATACTGTGAGACTGTGTCTATGGGAAAGGCTCTGACTCCATTCAAGCCCAGGTTTAAAACCCTGGGGAAATTAGAGCTCAATTCTCTCACTGAGCAAAAAAATGTGGCAATGAATATAAGAGGGAAGAAAATGGCATTTAAAACCTGTTACATTGTTAAAAATGTGTTCAGATTTTTTTTCTGTGAAATTGGTTGAGACTTGAGTCAAAATGTAAACAGAAAAGGGAAATGTTAAGCTTTTTCTCCATTCCTTTTGTATTCTTCTGAAGTTTAGCACTTTATTTAAGCATGCCCGTTTTCATAATTTATTTTTTTCTTATTTTGAAGTCAGCCCTACTTTTGTTTATTAAATTAAAGAAGAAAATTTTACACTGACAGAACAAAAAGTACATATTTGCAGTCATACATAAATGTTCAGTTCTGTGTTTGAAAATAAATATTGTCAAAAAGGGTTATGAATTGTACTAAACTAATTTGATTTGAAAGTCTAGTATTAATTACATGCAGATGTTGATACAACTACTAGGCTATAAATAACATGATACTAAATAGTTAGAAAAACATGATCTTCAGCGGACGGACCTTTGCTTCAAGAAATTTTCTCTGACTGGACCTCGATAGATTTTATTGAAGACCCCTGGTTTGGAATTACTGCTGGTCTTGTCTTTCCCTGCTGCACCACTTTGACCAGCAGGACATTGTTGTCAGGCTGACTATCATGTAATTGGTCGGGGCCCTTTTGCTTTGGACCAGTCAGAGCTTGGCATGACTTCTGTTCTTGAACCTTCCCATCTACCAGTGTTCTTTCACCAAGGGGAAACTAAACCAGACTTGTTCAAATTATAATTTAGTGGACCGGAACTGAAATAAAAGTTAAATAAACAGTGTGAGGAGTAGAAGTAGAGAATAAGGAGAAGGAGACAGGTGTTGTCAGGCTGATGTTCAAACACTTGTCTTGTGTAACTACACATGTAATAGTATGATGTGATATGTGAGTTAAGAAGATTCATCACAAGACATGAAAAGGGGCTATATAAAGATCTGTGAGCACATGGTGGATACATAAGTGAAGATTTTACTACAAGGTCCAAACTGGGGACATCACAAAGCAAAGCAGCTGGACTTCATTGTTCCTGGCCGTGGTGCATTGTGGATACTCCATCCATCATCCAGCCTGCTATATCCTAAACGGGGTCACAGGGTTCTGCTGGAGCCAATCCCAGCCAGCGGGGGGCACAAGTCAGGGAAAAAAACCCTGGGTAGGGTGCCAGCCCACCACAGGACACACACACACAACCCAAACACACTAGGGACAATTTATGATGCATGACCTTTAACGCCCGTCTTTGGACTGTGGGGCTCTCACAGACACAAGGAGAAATCAAACTCCACCCCAAAGGGGAAACCCACCCGGGAAACCCCAAACATGCCCAGGGAAATCTTCCTTGCCTGGCCAAGGGGG